>NC_084626.1:178041-265541 GCF_033978795.1 Nerophis ophidion | reverse complement strand
GAGCTCTCTGCTCCTCTGGATGAACATATTTCATCCCCAAAACACAGCATGCTTCCGGAAGATACTCGCTCCCTTTCCTTTTCCGAGAGCCCAGTAGAAAAAATGTCCGCGCTGTCCATGAGCACATTCTCCGCAGACCATTCTTCAAAGAGGAGGTGCGACAAAGCGAGACATTTCATCGGAATCTCTGCTCTTACAAAAGTCATCGAGCAGAAATTCAATATAAAGTTCCTTCAGTTTCATGCCAGCTCTTTCAAAGTGGTCGCAAGAGTGAACCAAATACCTGGACGAGTTGCCGTCAGAGCTGGAGTGAACATCTGAAGGTGAGCAAACAAAGCCCAGCTGTTGATTGTCTTGGGAATATTGATATAGGACGAGATTATCGACAAAAAACAGTTGCCACTCCACTTTAACCTGAAGACAGTATAAGTCATGTTTATAATACGTATGTTAGTGTTTTTCATACCTGCCATTGTTCTCTATTCGACTAATTTCACGATCAAACCTTGTCTACAATCGTCAATTTTTTTTATAAAAATAAAAATGTTTTATTGCTTTTGATATCGTATCGGATCAACATCGGTATGCACCTATACTCAAGGCTCCAATATCTGTATCATATCAAAAGTGAAAAAGTTGTACTTAGCAGCTGGTTTAGCAATGACCATGTCTGCTCCTGGCTTGTTCTTTGAGCCTCCTTTTCCAGTGATAACAATACTAACCAGCCTCAAACTATAAAGTGTCACCTAGGGTTGTATGGTATACTGGTATTAGTATAGTACTGCGATACTAATGAATAATATTCAGAACTATACCGCCTCTGAAAAGAAACGATCTTGTAACGACTTGGTATCGGATTGATACCCAAATTTGTGTTTCACCCAAAACTCATGTAAAGTATCCAAAAAAAAGAAGTAAATATTACATTTTACCAGAAGTGTAGATCGAACATGTTAAAAGAGAAAGTTAGCAGATATTAACAGTAAATGAACAAGTAGATTAATAATTAATTTTTCCCTTAATAATTTTGACAAAATAATAGAATGAAAAATGACACAATATGTTACTGCATAAATCAGCAACTAAATAGGGAGTCTTTGTTTGTTTACTTATTACTAGAAGTCAAGTTGTCTTGTATGTTCACTATTTTATTTATGGACAAACTTGCAATACGAAACATATGTTTAATGTATCCTAAGATTTGTTGTTAAAATAAAGCCAATAATGTCATTTTTTGGGTCCCCTAAATTTGGAAAAGTACCGAAAAGTATTGAAATGATTTTGGTACCGGTACCAAAATATTGGTATACTAGTATCAACTGGAGATGATCGGCTTTTGTGATCAACACCAAAATACATTAATTAGCGATGGCTGATCACATACGTTTTCACAAAAATCTGGGATACTGATTTGTGGCGGCACATCCCTAATAATCAGACTATCAGATGTAGTAACATGGGCTTTTATGTAAAACAACTCTTCGTCAATCCAACAGAAGTTTGATCTTAAATGCTCCAAAGATTTAACTGTAGTTGCCGCGTGTACAGTGTGATCCACAAAGGCATATACTTGGCAATGGCATTAACAGTCGTGGCTGTAGGCAACCCTACTGGCTGATGAACTCCACAAGCATTAGAGGTATCACAAGTGGACGGCTGTATCTCGCTCTGTATGCGCTGTTAAGTGTGGCTTGGGCTACTGAGTTGTTACTGTTTTGTATAATAACAGCATTAATTATTACTAAAAAAATAATAAAATGAAAGAAGCTTTAACAAAACAATGCAATAAGAGCAACAAGGAGAGCAAAATGAATGCTGGTGTTGAAAATATAAATATAGAACAGACTGATTTCTGAAAATGCAAATATAGAAAAGAGTGATTTCTTATAAGTATTAAACGTTTATGTGTATTATTTACTTTATAGGACCCGGCGTCCACATATGTGGACGTCACATTTTTGGCTGCCACAACACATTTTTCTCTACAACCCCCTAGTTTCCACTTACAAGGACATTATACTGCCAATTAATTGTGGAGGAAGAGTGGCGCAGTTGGGAGAGTGGCCGTGCGCAACCCGAGGGTACCTGGTTTAATCCTCACCTAGTACCAACCTCGTCACGTCCGTTGTGTCCTTGAGCAAGACACTTCACCCTTGCTCCTTATGGGTGCTGGTTAGCGCCCTGCATGGCAGCTCCCTCTATCAGTGTGTGAATGTGAGTGAATGTGGAAGTAGTGTCAAAGCGCTTTGAGTACCTTGAAGGTAGAAAAGCGCTATACAAGTACAACCCATTTACCATTTATTCCACATCACATGATAGACTCAAAATGGCAAGACAAAACACATCTAAAAGTTCAGATGGCTCATATGGTTCCAAAGAGCCCAAATAGCCAAGATAAATTAAAAATGCATGCCTAACTGCACTTTATTTTTATAAGTTTGCCAAACGTTCACAATCATTAAGAGAGACGAGAACACACGCTGTTTTTTGTTTTTGTTTTAATTATAATTTTAAATGTGCGGCTAATGGGAGTCACTGTTTTAGCCTCCAAAGCCCTCCAAGACAACTTCAAAACCCGTCATCAACGTTTTGTATAAACACTTTAAGTCTATATTTAAAGTAATAACACACACGTTCATAACAATATGTAAAATTTACCGTATTTTAATCATTTTAATCATTTTAATCAATTACTGGACAGACTTCTTCCGCGCAATGATTTCTGTTTCCATAGAAGTGCACTTTTGATTTCCAACAACAATATGGTCGTAGTTCGGGATACAAAATGCCCATGTGTGTTGTTATCATGGCAGACTAGGTAATAAACAAAAAACACAACTATTTTCGGACAAATTGGGATTCACAACCTTATCTTTTTGAATCTGAATGTACTGAGGTTGAACTACTGCTTCTAGAAGTGAGCACAAAAAAGAGTGCAACGTTGGAGCAGACAGAAGCCGATAGAGTAAGGTGAAAGCCACTCTTTGCTGCAAAATGTGGAATTTGGAGACAAGCTATGTTGGCATAAATGGCGTGCTTACCCAAAATAAATCAGAAAGAATGTCCCCCGCCAGCTGGACCAAAGAGACAACTGTCCATCGAGTGAGTCTCACTTTATATTTATCATGATATACGCAGCACGTCATGCATGTTATTACAGCTAAAGTACATATGCCGTCTACAAACAAAAAATTAAATGTTGGCTAATACTTTATAAGTACTGTAATAGGATTGTTCATGTTCTTCAGTCAGATTGCTATCTTATCGCCTTGTGTTGTGCATGAAAAACTCAAACGTGTTTCGTGCTGACGTAGAAGCCAAATTTTCTCTTGCCGTAGTTAGCTTTTATGGCTAATACTGTAAGGACGGGGTCGCATTTTACTGTGCGGATCGTTCTCCCAAGATGCAGCAGGAACTCCGGAGGAGATGTGCAGGTGAGACATTTGTCCATTAATCACGCAAAAATACAAAAAAGACAGAACAGCGTGCCGAAAGTGTGAGAGCTATGGCAAAGCTTAGCACAGGAACAGGAATCAAACATCGTAGAAAATACATAACTTAATGTTGTGCATGGAAGCAAATAGAAGACGTCGTCACTGTTGCGTAGTGCAAACAAAGAAGCCAGACTGATTGTGGTGAAAAACAGGGAATAAGTTGCTCTGGGATTAGTGCCCAGGAGAAGGTGAGCATCCTAAACAGTAAGCAGAGGCAGGTGAAACTGATCTGCAGTAATGGCAACTAAACCACAAACCCAAGGGTGCTGATAAAACAAAACTGAGGCAGTCAAACTAACAGAACAAAACATGATCCGGGCAACAGATCATAACAAATACCGTAGCTTGCCAATGTGTAACACGATTAAAAAAAAGTGTTCCTTGGTGTTTACTCTTACATTAACAACGTTGCTACAGCGTGGTTATCATACAGGTTACGGGACGGGACGTAAGTATTGGTGACTGTTTTAAAGGCCTACTGAAACCCACTACAACCCACCACGCAGTCTGATAGTTTATATATCAATGATGAAATATTAACATTGTAACACATGCCAATGCCTTTTTAGTTTACTAAATTACAATTTTAAATTTCCCGGGAGTTTCGTCTTAGAAACGTTGTGTAATGATGACGTGTATGCGTGACCTCACGGGGTTTTAGGAAGTGTGAGCGCTACGCACACACAGGTAAAAGTCGTCTGATTGAACGGCATAATTACACAGTATTTTGGACATCTGTGTTGCTGAATCTTTTGCAATTTGTTCAAATAATATTGGAGAAGTCACACGGTGTTTCCTTGTTTAAAATTCCCGGGGGGGAAAATTTACTATGGATCAGAGCGCGGTCAAGCAGAAATGGATCCAGACCAAATGTCAACCAGCAAGTTTCGGTGAGAAAATTGTGGTTAAAAAGTCAGTTCTTACCGGATAAAAGCTGAGTTTGTGCCGTCCATAGCTGCCGTCGACTCGCCTGAGACACTGCGCGTCAACACCCGGCCGTGGACACACCCTTCCGACTATCAGGTAATATTGAACTCACTAAAACACTAGCAACACAATAGAAAGATAAGGGATTTCCCAGAATTATCCTAGTAAATGTGTTTAAAAACATCGGAATACGTCCCAATGCTATTGCGTTTTTTTTTTTTTTTTTTCTAGTCCGTCGCAATCAATATCCTCAAACACAAATCTTTCATCCTCGCTCAAATTAATGGGGAAATTGTCGTTTTCTCTGTCCGAATAACTGTTTTTGCTGGAGACTCCCATTAAAATCAATGTGAATATGTGAGGAGCGTCAACATGTGACGTCAACATGTGACGTCATCGTCTGCGACTTCCGGTAAAGGCGAGGGGTTTTTCAGGAAGTACCAAGAGTGGCGAACTTTATCGTTGATTTTCTCTACTAAATCCTTTCAGCAAAAATATGGCAATATGGCGAAATGATCAGGTATGACACATAGAATGGACCTGCTATCCCCGTTTAAATAAGAAAATCTCATTTCAGTAGGCCTTTAAATTCATCATTATTGAGATTTAGAGATAGAATAGATTGCTCCCATTAGCCATACTGCTAGTTACCTAGAACGAGATATTAGAATGTAAAAAAAAAAACAATTGTCTTTTTGTCTCTTATGATGATTGTGAACGATTCCAAAATTTCCCCCAAAAATTGCACTATCCCTTTAAGAGGCTCCACATGTATTCCTCCACTCACCTCCAAGGCTTTTCTCTTGCTGTTTAGCAGCTTGGAAATGTCCCGTGCCACTCTCTCCACCAGGTCCTTGGGGTTGTTCCTCTTGATTTCAAACTGGCTTTTCTTCTCGTTATAAATCTGCAAAGAAGGGAGATCAAAAGGGAAGCGCGAGTCAGATTACAGTAGACCCTGGTTTTGTTTTAAGAGGATAAATAATTTAATCAGAGGGGAGCAGCGTGCTTGTTCAGGAGGCAGCACACAAGATGGTAAACATGATCCGCGTGTCCCGTAAGCCCCAGCGCTGTAGCGCAAGCAAACACAAGAGCGGCACCTTAACGGCAGAGCACTTAGGAGGCCAGCTGCTGCCGGCCACCAATTCAATCAACAATAACTGACTCTTTTTGCGATCGCATGCACGTGTACCAAACCTAACCTGATACACTAAACTGGGACCAAGACAACAATCCTTCATTTCATTCCAGACAGTGTTTTCCAGGACAAACATATTAGCTTGGAAAAAAGTAAAGTAAAGCAAACTGGAGTAAAAGACAGCATTAATCAAGGGAAACAGTAAGTATGACTTGATTCAAGAAATAATAAAAGCACACACTAAGGTTTGTGTTGATATCGTATCTAGTTAATATAGATAACAGGTATCAGCCAATATACACTTTTACAGGAAATTTCCCATTCCCTGTGTTTCCACCAAAAACTACCCAAGTAGTTTTGGTTCTTCAGGAACTTTTTTTTAGTTCCTAGGAACAAGGTGGGACTTTTGTAAGTTCCCAGGAACTTTAGGGAGGTGGGCTGTGCTGTTGAACACCATTGGGGTGTTTCTAAAACTTTGTATTCAAAGGTTCATCCGCCATTACAGAATTGTGAAATTCTTCAACAACGTACCAGACAACGGATAGAAAGAAGAACAAAATAGACTTTTGTGCGGCATTTGTGTGCTGAAGAACCATGATCAATGTGACTAGCCTGCAGCCGTAGTCTTTAAACTAGTATGCAATTTAAAGCTGTTTATGAATTTTTACTTAATTTCAGTATGTGAAGCTATAAGATGAGAACAGACTCTTTTAGACTTAGACTAAGACAAACTTCATTGATCCACAAGGGAAATTGTCCCACACAGTAGCTCAGTCTCAAAGGATGGGAAGAATAATGCAGGTATCAAGTAGACTAAAAATGTACCATAGTAGCAACATCAAATATAACATACATGCAATATTGACATATTATATATACAGTATATAATATATACTGATATGTTGGATGGATGGATGGATGTTATATTATTATATTTTTGTATAATATATGCATTATATAACAAATCGCAATTATCATGTAGAATATTACAGAATATGTAACAGCTGCAGCTTAAAATAGAGTAGATCCAGCAGAAAATATACATTATAAACAAAGAGAGGTGACTAACATAGAAGCAGTCAGGTATCATCTATTGCTGTATGGCGAGTGATTATACAGCGGGATGGAGTGCGGTAAGAAGGAGTTCTTGAATGGAACACTGTGGGAAGAAAGCTGAAGGAGCCTGTTGGAATATGAACTCCGCTGTCCCTCAATTGTCTGGTGGAGTGGGTGGTCAGGATTGTCCATGATGGCGAGCAGTTTGTCCAGTGTCCTCCTGTCCCTCACTGACATAAATGCCTCCAACTGTGTGCCAATAGTTTGGCCGGCTTTCCGGATCAGTTCGTCAATCCGGTTTAAGTCCCTTTTGCTGGTGCTGTTCCCCCAACAAACCACTGCAAAGTACAGGGCACTGGCCACAACAAACTGATAAATTATCTCCAGCAGCTTGCTGCACACATTAGAAGACCAACCTTCCTCGGGAAAAAAAAGATTCTGTTCATGCCCTTCATAGCTCGGTTGGTAGAGTGGCCGTGCCAGCAACTTGAGGGTTGCAGGTTCGATTCCCGCTTGTGCCATCCTAGTTACTGCCGTTGTGTCCTTGGGCAAGACACTTTACCCACTTGCTCCCAGTGCCACCCACACTGGTTTAAATGTAACTTAGATATTGGGTTTCACTATGTAAAGCGCTTTGAGTCACTTGAGAACAAGCGCTATATAAATATAATTCACTTCACTTCACTTCTTGTATACAGCTTTGCTAAAACATATTTACAGAAGAATGCAAAGTATTCTGCATGACTTCGAGGCAGAACCGCAAGCTCCTCACTAACACTACGACTTCGAAGTTTGAAGAGAAATGTGAAATATAGGAATAGTGGAACTAAGGTGAATCACTTCAAATATTAAATATCGACTTTATTACCTGTTGTTAAAGTAGTCAGTGATACATGTGTGTAGTTTTTCCACTCAACCCAAGTTAACCGAATGTGAATGCTAGAAGGCTAACGCTAAAGCTAATGTGTTTGTGTTGTACCCATGAGAAAACCACTGATATGTATTATATCCATCCCTCCATTTTCCACCGCTTGTCTCTTTCAGGGTTGCGGGGGTTGCTGATATGGACCAAAAGGAATCGCCTGACCCTCGTGAATTCATCATTTATTGAGAGGACCACTTTCTGATTGTTTGGACACTATGGGCAAAAGTCTGACTTTTGATGTTAAATTTGGTACACTCGGTCTTTAAATTATATTGTTTTATATAGTATTGCTTTTTATTTCATTTAATTACACTTTAGTAAAGGACATATCTCCCGTCCAAAGGCAAAACCCAGCAACTCAATTTTGGTCAAAACTGAGCTGATAATATGTTTGGAGTTCCTAGGTGATATGCTTTACATTAGTGTAGTCGATATTGTAATTTGTTCCGTAAGTAAGCTGTTACGCGCATGGCAGGACCTAGCAACTACCACATAACCGCGTAGACACAACAGAAAAGCCTAGTATCTCAAGGGACCAATCGGAGCTTCTTTGTCAGTCGCCTCATTGTCTTTAATGAGACATTTGCACGAATGGGGGCCGACGGTCAACCTGATTATGTGATATTATGGCACGAGTGGATATTTGGAAGATTAGCCCAGGACGTTGCAAGCACCTTCATTAAATGTATTGTTCTTGATTCTTCCCCTTGCATACTCTTTTGGGCAGATAACTGTGGAGGTCAAAATAAAAACTGGACGCTGTACACGGCTCTTGCCCAATGTGCAAACGCAGAATGGGGCCAACCCAAGATTGTGATAAAATATCTGGAGAAAGGGCACACGTTCATGAGAGCAGATTCAATCCATGGCTCAATTGGCAAGAAAATGAAAGCTCAAGAAAACATCTATACATTTGATGACTTTGTAGATATTTGTAAGACAGCATCAAGATAGATTGGTTTTCCTTTGTTTTCTCAAAATCAGCTAGAAGTGAGTTACTAGGTTTGGCCTTTGGACGGGTGATATGACATAATAGTGTGTTTATTTACATGGTATCAATGTAGAAATATACTTTACCACTCCTCCATACTGTATGTCATCAACCGCATTTTTTAAAAACTACCCTGAACTGTGAAGTAAGGTGGAAACACAAACAATTCTAGGAATTACATGTGCCAGGATATTTTTAAGTTTCTGAACTTTTGGTGGAAAAAGGCCAGAGGGACCAAGAAGAGAAACAATAATTCATATGATAAAAACAGTAATGATGTTATTTTTACTGTAAAATTCTGGCAACTGAGCTGCTAGTTTTTTTTCTTGGCTTCAGCAAACTGCTTCAAACATGGCCAAACTATCATTTCCAGCCTCGCAAACGGACTATTGCTGATTTAAAGCGGGGTGAAAATGACAAGCTAAACATACCCTGACAAAAAAGGTTCAGTGACATCATGACAGAGGAGGTTTGCTGTCTCAGCAGAAAGATGGAGTCGACATCTTACACACAAACTACCAAGGAGGTCTTGAGACATATTTGCAAAGGCCAGCACAATTTTGTAAAGAATTACATTTGGTCTAAGTGATGAAAACAAAGACACCGTTTGATCATTCTCTATCAGGCTGAAAGCTGGGCAGGCAGCCATTGGCCAGCTGAGCTGGCACATCAGGTCCCGAAGGTTTAGACTACGGCATCCAAGCACTCTGACGAGATTTGCTGTCTTATTCTGGCTGAGTCATGAAGGATCAGAAATTGTTTTTATTTTAAAAATAGACTTTGAAGAGGTCCTCATGTCAAACTGTGACGGTAAGCTAAACACCACTCAGACATCAGTTGTGTATGTCAGATAAAGTACAGTACATACACCAATTGCAGTACATACATTAATTAATTGGAGTACAATTGTGACCCGGGCCGATGTGACAGTTGGTTGGGGAACGCATAATAAATGAAAATTAATGAAATAACAGTACATATATCAAGTGCGGTGCATACTTGACACAAAGTATGCTACATACTTAATGTAGGCACTATACTTGATGTATGTACTGGACTTATTGTGTCAATGTTACTACTCGATCTGCATACAGTAGTTGATGTTATTTTAAACACTTAACTTGATATACAGTACAGGCCAAAAGTTTGAACACACCTTCTCCTCATTCAATGCATTTTCTTTATTTTCATGACTTTTTACATTGCAGATTGTCACTGAAGGCATCAAAACAATGAATAAACACATGTGGAGTTATGTACTTAACAGAAAAGGTGAAATAACTGAAAACATAGCCACTAGGGCTGTGAATCTTTGGGTGTCCCACGATTCGATTCAATATCAATTCTTGGGGTCACGATTCGATAATATATCGATTTTTTCGATTCGATTAGATTCTCCATTCAAAAACGATATTTTTCCGATTCAAAAGGATTCTGTATTCATTCACTACATAGGATTTCAGCAGGATCTACCCCAGTCTGCTGACATGCTAGCAGAGTAGTAATTTTTTTTTTAAAAGCTTTTATAATTGTAAAGGAAATTATTTTATCAACTGATTGCCATAATGTACATTTATTTTGACTGTTAAACGAACCAAAAATATGATTTATTTTATCTTTGTGAAAACATTGGACACAGTGTGTTGTCAAGTTTATGAGATGCGATGCAAGTGTAAGCCACTGTGACACTATTGTTCTTTTTTTATTTTTATAAATGTTTAATGATAATGTCAATGAGGGATTTTTAATCAATGCTATGATGAAATTATAACTGATATTGATACTGTTGTTGATAATATTCATTTTTGTTTCACTACTTTTGGCTTGTTCTGTGTCATGTTTGTGTCTTTATTGCAGTTCTGAGTGTTGCTGGGTCAGTTTTGGTTTTAGAATTGGATTGCATTGTTATGGTATTGTTTTGTTGGATTGATTTAAAAAAATAATAATAAATACAAATTATTATATATATATATATTTTTTTTTAAATCGATTTTTTAAAAATGAGAATCGATTCTGAATCGCACAACGTATTCGATTCAATTCGTATTCGAATCGATTTTTTCCATCACCCTTAATAGCCACCCTTTGCTCTGATTACTGCATTGCACACTCTTGGCATTCTCTCGATGAACTTCAAGCACAGCTGTGAAGTGAAAACCCTTTCAGGTGACCACCTCTTGAAGTTAATCGAGAGAATGCCAAGAGTGTGCGAAAAAGTAATCAGCGCAAAGGGTGGCTGTATCGGCTCAGTAGAAATTAAGGTGTGGAACTGATGGTCAATTTTATTTTAAATCCTTCACCGTGTGCCCAATGACCAATGTAAGAGCTAATGAGCAAGCATACAAGATAAACGGCACATTAAAATATGTTGTAGTTAAACATTGAACATACATACATTTAAAACAAATTACACAACTGCAAGAATTTACCTTGTCTCCCTTTCAATTGGCACTATAATCCTTTTAACTGTTAGTTTTCTAATTAAAGTTAAAGTACCAATGATTGTCACAGACACGCCAGGTGTGGTGAAATTTGTCCTCTGCATTCGACCCATCCCCTTGTTCACCCCCTGGGAGGTGAGGAGAGCAGTGGCCAGCAGCTGTGGACGTGCCCGGGAATCATTCTGGGTGATTTAACCCCCAATTCCAACCCTTGATACTGGGCGCCAAGCAGGGAGGTAATGGGTCCCATTGTTTATAGTCTTACCCCAAAAGGGACAAGAGGTAGAAAATGGATGGGATGAATGGTACTTAAAACCTGCCGATCTCAGGGCAGACACTCTAACCACTAGGCCACTGAGTAGATCAAGTGTATGTAAAGGTAATACATCTTTACATATAGTTTTTACCGTAGCGTGGTCCTAAATGTAACATTAAAAAGCAACAACTTCCTTTTCTGTTTTCCTTCGTGAGTTCCTTAACACAATAAAAGCATATCTGCTTGCACAACCTTTAACATAAGTCATATATTATTCTAACCACTAGGCCACTGAGTATATCAAGTGTATGTAAAGGTAATACACCTTTACATATAGTTTTTACCATAGCGTCGTCCTGAATGTAACATTAAAAAGCAACAACTTCCTTTTCCGTTTTCCTTCGTTATTTCCTTAACACAATAAAAGCATATCTGCTTGCACAACCTTTAACATAAGTCATATATTACTGTTCCAACAGAGAGGCAGGGTACGCTGCAGCCCGGCTCAAGATGGCGGCAAGGAGGTGGGGATGGCGAGCAACCGGCGAGGCGGGGCGTGCCGGTAGCACAACCTTTAACATAAGTCATATATTACCCTAACCACTAGGCCACTGAGTATATCAGGTGTATGTAAAGGTAATACACCTTTACATATAGTTTTTACCGTAGCGTCGTCCTGAATGTAACATTAAAAAGCAACAACTTCCTTTTCCATTTTCCTTCGTGAGTTCCTTAACACAATAAAAGCATATCTGCTTGCACAACCTTTAACATAAGTCATATATTACTGTTCCAACAGAGAGGCAGGGTACGCTGGAGCCCGGCCCAAGATGGCGGCAAGGAGGCGGGAATGGTGAGCAAGCGGCGAGGCGGGGCGTGCCGGTAGCACAACCTTTAACATAAGTCATATATTACTCTAACCACTAGGCCACTGAGTATATCAAGTGTATGTAAAGGTAATACACCTTTACATATAGTTTTTACCGTAGCGTCGTCCTGAATGTAACATTAAAAAGCAACAACTTCCTTTTCCATTTTCCTTCGTGAGTTCCTTAACACAATAAAAGCATATCTGCTTGCACAACCTTTAACATAAGTCATATATTACTGTTCCAACAGAGAGGCAGGGTACGCTGGAGCCCGGCCCAAGATGGCGGCAAGGAGGCGGGGATGGTGAGCAAGCGGCGAGGCGGGGCGTGCCGGTAGCACAACCTTTAACATAAGTCATATATTACTCTAACCACTAGGCCACTGAGTAGATCAAGTGTATGTAAAGGTAATACGGCCCAAGATGGCGGCGAGGAGGCGGGGATAGCGAGCCAGTGGCGAGGCGGCGCGTGCCGGGAGCGACGCCACAAATGAGATCAGGTGTGTGGATCGCGCACCTGTACATGGTTAATGTATCTCCTCTCGCTGTATAAAAGGGGAGAAGGAGAGAACGAGGCTGGTGATGGTGTAGAGCGAGAGAAACACATACAACGACGGAGAAGGAGAGAACGAAGCGAACTGAAGTACGAGCTGGTGAAAAGCAGACGGCGGAGCGAGCAGCAGAGGGAGACGGGAGACGCAACGGAAGAGCAACCCGACCGCAGACAAGGTTGGGTTGGAAAATAAAAGCAAGTCAAACCTGCTCAAAGGCATGTCTTTCCTTGCTGGTCCGTAGAACCCGCAAGACGACGGCTTGAGACCGTCACAATTACATAACAAAAAATAAACACATTAATAAACAGAATTTAACAGTTGTCCCTTACATTGTCCCTTACAATGTAAATAAATACCATACCTATTTTGAAGAAACTCGAATAAAAAAATGTTTTCTGTTATTTCACCTTTTTTTGTTAAGTACATAACTTTACATGTGTTCATTCATAGTTTTGATGCCTTCAGTGACAATATACAATGTAAATAGTCATGAAAATAAAGAAATTGCATTGAATGAAAAGGTGTGTCCAAACTGTACTTGATGTACACATTGTAATTTATGTACATGCTGTCCTCGATGTGTCCCATGTATGTACTGTACTTAATGTACATACTTGATGTGCATACTGTACCTACCTAATGCACTTACTCGCTTGAGGTACGTACTTTACTTGACTGTCAGGAACTCACATGGTGGTAGTTAGCGTGAGCCCAGGATGTCGAGCAGGGGTCACCAACCTTTTTGAAACCAAGAGCTACTTCCTGGGTACTGATTAATGTGAAGAGGGTACCAGTTTGATACACACTTAAATAAATTGCCAGAAATAGCCAATTTGCTCAATTTACCTTTAATAAATCTATATATACTTAAAAAAAAAAAAAGGGTATTTCTGTCTGTCATTCCGTCGTACATTATTTTTCTTTTTACGGAAGGTTTTTTGCAGTGAATAAATGATGAAAAAAACACTTAATTGGACGGTTTAAAAGAGCAGAAAACAGAAAAAAAATGAAAATTTAATTTTGAAACATAGTTTATCTTCAATTTCCACTCTTTAAAATTCAAAATTCAACCGAAAAAGAGAAGAAAAAAACTAGCTGATTCGAATCTTTTGGAAAAAATTTAAAAAATAATTTATGGTACATCATTAGTAATTTTTTCTGATTGATATTAATTTTAGAATTTTGATGACATGTTTTAAATGGTTTAAAATCTAATCTGCACTTTGTAATAATATATAAGAAATTGGACCAAGCTATATTTCTAACAAAGACAAATCATTATTTCTTCTAGATTTTCCAGAACAAAAAATTTAAAATAAATTCAAAAGACTTTGAAATAATATTTAAATTTGATTCTATACATTTTCTAGAGTTGCCAGAATAATTTTGGGGAATTTTAATCATAATAAGTTTGAAGAAATATTTCACAAATATTCTTCGTCGAAAAAACAGAAGCTAAAATGAAGAATTAAATTAATATGTATTTATTATTCTTGACAATAAAGAAAATAAATTTACTTGAACATTGATTTAAATTGTCAGGAAAGAAGAGGAAGGAATTTAAAAAGTGAAACGGTATATGTGTTTAAAAATCCTAAAATCATTTTTAAGGTTGTATTTTTTTCTAAAGTTGTCTTTCTGAAAGTTATAAGAAGCAAAGTAAAAAAATAAATGAATTTATTTAAAGAAGTGAAAACCAAGTCTTTAAAATATTTTCTTAGATTTTCAAAATTTATTTGAGTTTTGTCTCTTTTAGAATTAAGAATGTCGAGCAGAGCGAGACCAGCTTGCTAGTAAATAAATACAATTTAAAAAATAGAGGCAGCTCACTGGGAAGTGCTGCTATTTGAGCTATTTTTAGAACAGGCCAGCGGGCTACTCATCTGGTCCTTACTGGCTACCTGGTGCCCGCGGGCACCGCGTTGGTGACCCCTGCTGTAGAGACAGGACGCAACGTGAGGCAGGTAATAAGAGGGTTTTATGAATAAAAAGAACCAAAGGCACACCATAAATATTTGTCACAAGAGACAAGGAACCAGCGCCGCCTTCCTTTCAACACTGACAGACAAACCCTACTGATTAATAGTCAAAGGCAAGTGAGTCCCCTGATCACTAATCAAGAGCAGGTGTGGAGAACTGGGCCAACAAACAGTGGTGAAGTCACTGCAAGACATAATCAAAACAGGTACTGAAACGATAGAGCGCAAGACAGGAAGAAAGACTAAACACAGGAAAAACTGTCACGCAGATCATGACACTTGACATGCATATGATGTACATACAGCAGGGGTCACCGACGCGGTGCCCGCGGGCACCAGGTAGCCCGTAATGACCAGATGAGTAGCCCGCTGGCCTGTTCTAAAAATAGCTCAAATAGCAGCACTTACCAGTGTGCTGCCTCTATTTTTTTTAATTGTATTTATTTACTAACAAGCTGGTCTCGCTTTGCTCGACCTTTTTAATTCTAAGAGTGACAAAACTCATAGAATTTGAAAATCCAAGAAAATATTTTAAGACTTGGTCTTCACTTGTTTGAATAAATTCATTTATTTTTTTACTTTGCTTCTTATAACTTTCAGAAAGACAATTTTAGAGAAAAAATACAACCTTAAAAATGATTTTATGATTTTTAAACACATATACCTTTTTACCTTTCAGATTCCTTCCTCTTCTTTCCTGACAATTTAAATCAATGTTCAAGTAAATTTTATTTTTTTATTGTAAAGAATAATAAATACATTTTAATTAAATTCTTCATTTTAGCTTCTGTTTTTTCGACAAAGAATATTTGTGAAATATTTCTTCAAACTTATTATGATTAAAATTAAAAAAAAATATTCTGGCAGATCTACAAAATCTTAAGAATCAAATTTAAATCTTATTTCAAAGTCTTTTGAATTTCTTTTAGAATTTTTGTTCTGGAAAATCTAGAAGAAGTATTGATGTGTCTTTGTTAGAAATATAGCTTGGTCCAATTTGTTATATGTTCTAACAAAATGCAGATTGGATTTTAACCTATTTAAAACATGTCATCAAAATTAAAAAAATTAATCTTAATCAGGAAAAAAATACTAATGATGTACCATAAATTATTGTTTTTTAATTTTTCAAAAAGATTCGAATAAGCTAGTTTTCCTCTTCTTTTTTTCAGTAAAATTTTCAATTTTAAAGAGTCGAAATTGAAGATAAACTATGTTTCAAAATTTAATTTTCATTCTTTTCCTGTTTTCTCCTCTTTTAAACCGTTCAATTAAGTTTTTTTTTCATCATTTATTCTCTACACAAAACCTTCCGTAAAAGGAAAAAAAAATGAACGACGGAATGACCATACCCATTTATATATATATATATATATACATATATATATATATATATACATATATATATATATATATATATATATATATACATATATAAATATATATATATATATATATATATATTAAAAGGTAATATGAGCAAATTGGCTATTTCTGGCAATTTATTTAAGTGTGTATATAACTGGTAGCCCTTCGCATTAATCAGTACCCAAGAAGTAGCTCTTGGTTTCAAAAAGGTTGGTGACCCCTGACATACTGTATGTACATGAAAAAAGTACAAACACCAAAGTGCTTTTTTCAAGGTGAAAAAGTAATCAATAGATTTTTAATAAAGCAGAAACCAAGAGAGCATTTGTGTCCGCTTCAGTGAAGAATCAAAGCAACCCTTTGACTCCTTCAAGCGGTCAAAAGAAAAAGCATGTCCAATTTGTTTAGAAATCAATATTCATTGAGGTAATGTGTTGTGCAGTGACTCTGCCTCTCAGGGAGATTCATTGCAGCCGCACTAGCATCTTTTCTTTCAGCTGAAGAACCGCAGACAGAAAATACAACACCGAAATAAATAGCTATGAATATAATAATATGATGACACCATGAGGACGAACGAGAAGCGTTCATGAATGCTACGTCAACAGGAACAACCACACATGCAAAAACGTTTCAATTCATGGTGGCCATGTTTTTCCTTTCATATCATGCTCAAGTTCGACAGAACACATTTTGCAACACGTCTTGAAATAACTGTCTGTTTTTTGCAGGGATGTACGAAAAATTTCAAGTTAATACAACACATGATGTCAAACGTATTGTTTTTAGGGCTGCCAACGGTAACGCTTAACGCATGTTATTAATATTAGGAAATTATGGCGTTATCAAATATATATGATTCACCGCTGCTGCTCACTGCTCCTTTCACCTACCAGGGGGTGAACGTGGGTCAAATGCAGAGGATAATTTTACCACACCTTGTGTGTGAGTGACTATCGTTGGGGCTTCAACTTTTTAACTGTAACTTTAAATAAGAAGAAGATTGATCACAATGGGGTTATGGCTTAACCCGGCAGACGCGTGCATTGGTACATGGTCTGTGATCACGATGAGACTTTAGAAAAAACTGAGATAACTTGTTGGTATTGCATCGACAAACATTCTTATCATCGGCGCAAGTTTAAAATACAATCTGAAAGCGAAACACATACTCAAATATGGTGCTGATAGCATGAATGCTACAACAAGCAGAGGAGAACGCTATGCTGGCGGTTTACATGTGTCATAATTGTCTACAAAAGTACCACAATTAATGTACACATGTGCCTTTGCTGAAAACACAGCCACAGCATGTAAACCACTTAACCTCTGGGAAGACCAAGTCCTGCAAGAAGATGTCTTTCATATCACCACAGCTAATCCGTCGTAAAAATACTTGGAGAGGCCCAGTGACAACAAGGATTAAACAACTGCACTACACAAACAAGAGCACCAAGTTGCAACTGCAGGCTGAATGTGAATGTATGTTGCTTACTGGAGAACGTTGGATATCTGTAAGTAATCACGAGCTGTGGCTGCATTGTATCAAAAAAGATAAGCATTGTCATTTGTAGAGTTAAACAACTGGTTTGCTTAAACAACTGCTTAAAGGGGAACATTATCACAATTTCAAAAGGGTTAAAAACAATAAAAATCAGTTCCCAGTGGCTTGTTGTATTTATTGAAGTTTTTTTTCAAAATTTTACCCTAAATAAAGCTTTAAAGTGCCTTTTTTTCGGCTCTCTGCGAAGACACTGGCCATTTCCCTGTGACGTCACGCAGTGCTGCCAATGTAAACAAACAATGGGAATACCACAGCAAGATATAGTGACATTAGCTCGGATTCAAACTCGGATTTCAGCGACTTAAACGATTCAACAGATTACGCATGTATTGAAACAGATGGTTGGAGTATGAAAATATTGAAGAAGAAACTGAAGCTATTGAGCGAATAGCTATTGTCGCTATTCATAGCCATAGCATGGCTATGAATAGCATCGCCGGTAAAATGTGCGGACCAAACAATCAGGACTTTCGCATCTTTTGACACTGGAGCAACTTAAATCCGTCGTGTTTTTTTCGCATTGAATGTGGATGGAAGGAAACGTAATATAGTTGCAAATGCATCTACAGGTTATCCATACATCTCTGTTCCATGTCTGCTTTAGCACCGCCGGTAAATAGCATGTTAGCATCGATTAGCGTAGCATGTTAGCATCGATAAGCTGGCAGTCAACGTCAACAAAACTCACCTTTGTGATTTCGTTGACTATCGTTGCAAATGCATTTGCAGGTTATCCATACATCTCTGTGCCATGTCTGCCTTAGCATCGCCGGTCAAATGTGGAGACACTCTGGCATATTCAATGGGGGTCTGGGGGCAGACACTTTCGCATCTTCGGGCCAGTGGTGCAACTTGAATCCCTCCCTGTTAGTGTTGTTACACCCTCCGACAACACACCGACGAGGCATGATGTCTCCAAGGTTCCAAAAAATAGTCAAAAAAACGGAAAATAACAAAGCTGAGACCCGGTGTTTGTAATGTGTTGAAAATGAAAATGGTGGGTGTGTTACCTCGGCGACGTCACATTCTGACGTCATCGCCTCCAGCGCGATAAACAGAAAGGCGTTTAATTCGCCAAAATTCACCCATTTAGAGTTCGGAAATCGGTTAAAAAAAATAGATGGTCTTTTTTCTGCACCATCAAGGTATATATTGACGCTTACATAGGTCTGGTGATAATGTTCCCCTTTAAACTAAAGAAAAGTAAATGGTGCACTATGTTAGGTTGTTTATGAGTGTCTGTACTACATTGCCAGTGCAGTTCAATTCAAATTATTCCGGAGATGCATACCAGATTACATTTGTGCAGAAACTAAGGTTGACAGTTTTAATTTCAAGATGTCCCAAAAGGAGTAGGAAGAAGCAGAGCTTATTAAATCCCACCCCTTTTCACATATCACAACAATTCTCAGAGCAATATAAATGTAATTGTGTTCCATCCTTGTGTTCAGTATACAGCAATTAAAGGTTTTGCACATTGGGTCTCAAGGCGAATCCTCGGGCTGAAACGTGAACACACCCACGCCTCCACAGATTAACCCAGTGGTTCTCAACCTTTTTCAGTGATGTACCCCTTGTGAACATTTTTATAATTCAAGTATCCCCTAATCAGAACAAAGCATTTTTGGTTGAAACAAAGAGATAAAGAAGTAAAATACAGCACTATGTCATCAGTTTGTGATTTATTAAATTGTATAACTAAAAAATATTGCTCATTTGTAGTGGTCTTTCTTGAACTATTTGGAAAAAACGATATAAAAATAACTAATAACTTGTTCTACACATAGAAGTAATCATCAACTTAAAGTGCCCTCTTTTGTGATTGTAATAGAGATCCATCTGGATTCATGAACTTAATTCTAAACATTTTCTTCACAACAAAAATAAATCTTTAACATCAATATTTATGGAACATGTCCACAAAAAATCTAGCTATCAACATTGAGTATTGGATTGTTGCATTTTTTTTTCACTTTGAACTTACATTAATATTTCGTTAAAGTATTATTCAATAAATATATTTAAAAAGGATTTTTCAATTGTTGCTATTTTTAGAACATTTAAAAAAAAATCTCACGTACCCCCAGAAGTACGCGTACCCACATTTGAGAAGCACTGGATTAAAGCAAACCCGACCTCGGGCCTAGCTTCCTCTACACATCCCACTGCCCCCAACCATCCAGGCAGACTGGACCAACAAAACTTCTAGCTCTGTAAATTTTGGCACTTCAAACAGTCCCGTTTGTCATGTCGGTCACATATCCATATCCCTGGACCAAGATTGATCATTGCAAAGGCCCAGTCTGACCTTTCCCAGAGAGAAATGGCTACTGAGCTCAGAGCTCCATTTAGCAGCAGGCAGTTGTGGTCTGGCAGCCCAGCCCCTACTAGGGAACAGTGAAACATGCAGAACGCACCCAACCCCCAGCAGCCAGAGGCCCAGAGGCCCAGAGAAGGCCAGATTTACCTGCAAAGTCACCTGCAAAGACCACAGCGCAGTCCATCCCAAAGTCCCACCCAAAAACCCTACAATGCAACTCAAAAATGTTAGCACTCTATGATCATTAAATAACATTTTCACCAACATCACTTACATCAATTAATGGTGCTTAACTGTATAAAACATTTGTTTGAGTAAAAAAGAAAGAAAATTTAAAGTATTTTTACCATCATTTTCAATTTCCATCCATCCATTTTCTACCGCATGTCTTTTTTGGGATTGTGCGGGGTGCTGGAGCATATCTCAGCTGCATTCGGGCGGAAGGCAATGTACACCCTGGACAAGTCACCACCTCATCACAGATCATTTTCAATATGTCTCATAGTATTACAAACCCCGTTTTCATATGAGTTGGGAAATTGTGTTGGATGGTAATTATAAACGGAATACACTGATTTGCAAATCCTTTTCAACACATGTTCATTTGAATGCACTACAAAGACAAGATATTTGATGTTCAAACTCATAAACTCTATTTTTTTTTTGCAAATAATAATCAACTTAGAATTTCATGGCTGCAACACGTGCCAAAGTAGTTGGGAAAGGGCATGTTCACCACTGTGTTACATCACCTTTTCTTTTAACAACACTCAATAAATGTTTGGGAACTAAGGAAACTAATTGTTGAAGCTTTGAAAGTGGAATTTTTTCCCATTCTTGTTTTATGTAGAGCTTTAGTCGTTCCACAGTCCGGGGTCTCCACTGTCGTATTTTACGCTTCATAATGCGCCACACATTTTTGATGGGAGACAGGTCTGGACGGCAGGCGGGCCAGGAAAGTACCCACACTCTTTTACTACAAAACCTCGCTGTTGGCATTGTCTTGCTGAAATAAGCAGGGGCGTCCATGATAACGTTGCTTGGATAACAACATATGTTGCTCCAAAACCTGTACAGACCATTCAGCATTACCCATGCCTTGGACACTAATACACCCCCATACCATCACAAATGCTGGCTTTTGAACTTTGCACCTATATCAATCCGGATGGTTATTTTCCTATTTGTCACGGAGGACACCACATCCACAGTTTCCAAATATAATTTGAAATGTGAACTCGTCAGACCAAAGAACACTTTTCCACGTTGCATCAGTCCATCTTCGATGAGCTCGGGCCCAGCGAAGCCAGGGGCGTTCCTTGGTGTTGTTGATAAATGGGTTTTGCTTTGCACAGAAGAGCTTTAACTTGCACTTACAGATGTAGCAACCAACTGTAGTTACTGACAGTGGTTTTATGAAGTGTTCCTGAGCCCATGTGGTAATATCCTTTACACACTGATGTCAGTTTTTGATGCAGTACCGCCCGAGGGGTCAAAGGTCCGTAATATCATCGCTTACATGCAGTGATTTCTCCAGATTCTCTGAACCTTTTGATGATTTTACGGACCGTAGATGGTAAAATCCCTAAATTCCTTGCAATAGCTCGTTGAGAAATGTTGTTCTAAAACTGTTCAACAATTTGCTTTTAAATTGGTGACCCTCGCCCCATCCTTGTTTTTGAATTATTTAGCATTTCATCAAAGCTGCTTTTATACCCAATCATGGCACCCAACTGTTCCCAATTAGCCTGCACACCTGTGGGATGTTCCATATAAGTGTTTGATGAGCATTCCTCAACTTTATCAGTATTTATTGCCACCTTTCCCAACTTCTTTGTCACGTGTTGCTGGCATCAAATTCTAAAGTTAATGATTATTTGCAAAAGAAAAAAGTTTATCAGTTTGAACATCAAATATGTTGTCTTTGTAGCATATTCAACTGAATATGGGTTGAAAATGATTTGCAAATCATTGTATTCCGTTTATATTTACATCAAACACAATTTCCCAACTCATTTGGAAACAGGGTTTGTAGTAAAAAAAAAAAAAGTTCTTCAAAAAATATTACAAAATAATTTTACCATCCCTTACATCGTTATTGTTGCATAACACTGTAGACAGATTTTATACTCATGTTATTCAGTTCTGTGCTCAGAACATAACTTATGCAATTGTCGATTGGTAACTGGACCTTGATTGCAATATTATTGCGAAGACTTTCAAAGCGTGCACTTGATTCTTACCATACTCATTACTGTCACAAAGTTTTGAGAAAATCAATGACTTGCAGTTTGGTAAAACGTTTAAAAAACATTCGGACCACTAAATTGCATGTGTATCCAAATATTTTCTTGGGCAAATAAAAACCTGTGATTTATCTGATTTTAAAACAAAAAAACACTTGACAGCCCTAATTGTTTTACATGTAAAAATAAAATAAAAAATACTATGTAAATATTCAGACAGATATTCACCTCAATGTGTGCAAGCAATGGTTCAGGACTAGTGTCAGGGTCCGAGTGGCAGATTTTGGGTTTTGTGTTGTTTTTCTTTCGTTTAGTGTTTCTTCCTGTCCAGCGCTCTTACTTTTTGTTTTAAATGGCAAATGGGTGATACTTGTTCAGCGCTTTTCTACTTCCTGTTTTGTGGTTGGATCAGCAGAGACTTTACCCCGGCTACTGAGCACTATTCCCTCACCTGCCTCTGATTAGTAATCAGGAGACTCACCTGCCTCTGATCACAATATAGAGGGGTTTATTTGCCAACCTCGCTTCAGAGATAGGGCTGGATCATTTGATTTGTACTTGCAGAGTAGCTTTCCCTATGCACTATCTTGATGTTTTTGTATTACTGTAAATACATTTTTACCTGCACGCCGTTTCCGCGTCTTGGGGTGATGAAAACCGCAACTATGCAAAGTCGTAAAGAGTAAATTAGTTAGCTCATAGAAACCAATACTAATGTTAGAGTAGCAGACTATTTTCTGCTTCACATTGCATAAAAATACTTCACAACTTTTGATTTGAAGAGATGAATTAGTATGAGGCTGCAGCTCTCAATTATTTTAGTAATTGAGGAATTTATTGATTTGTTTGTTCACTTAACCGAGTAACTTTATAAAACACTTTATGGCTTCAAATAGTATTTTGGAGGAAATATTTGAAATATAGATTGTTCTGCTTGTCATAATATTCATTCCTTTGTTTTAATTAATGTGTGCATTAATTAAAAAGAAAAGAAAAACCATCTCTGCTGATTGCTGACACATGGATTACATCACCCACACACCTACATTTTCATGGGTGCTCTATTGCAGGCCGTGCAGAAAGTATTTCCGCATGTTTTAAGTTCTTGGAACTCCATGTGGCCCAGAGGTTATCACTTTTTATTAGTTACACCCATCATATGATTAATCGAAGTGACAATATAATTTGAAGCATTTTTCGAATCAAATTCATCAATTAATCATTGCAGCCCAAACTGGGATCACATAGGACATTGGTCGGCAACATTTACCACTCAAAGAGCCAATTCGACCCGTTTCATGAAATAAAGAAGATAATGGGAGCCGCAACCATTCTCGCTGATATCTGCTAATGGTCACCCAGATAACAAAATAAGGGTGTACTATGAAGCCATTGCCTTTGACGCCTTCTACAACATGTACAAACAGCTTGCCGGCTCAGTAACATGTTGAACGTTGTTTCCACTGATACAAGTAACCGACTGCAAGGTGTATAGTCAACAGCCATACAGGTTGCACTGATGGTTGTGATATAAACAACTTTAACACTCTTACTAATACACTGTGAACCCACACCAAACAAGAATGACAAACACATTTCGGGAGAACATCCTCACAGTAACACAACATAAACGCAACATAACAATTACCCAGAGTCCCAAGCATCCATGACGCACACAGGCTATAGTTTACACCCCGCTAGCACCAAACCCACCCCCCTCCGTGCATCAGTTGAGGTGGGCGGGGTTGGGGGCGCGGGGGTGTATAATACTGTGAGGATGTTCTCCCGAAATGTGTTTGTCATTCTTGTTTGGTGTGGGTTCACATTGTGGCGTACATTAGTAAGAGTGTTAAAGTTGTTTGTATCACAACCGTCAGTGTAACCTGTATGGCTGCTGACTATATGCCTTGCAATCTCGTACGTGTGACAACAAAACCAGCAAGATGCATGCGTCCGGCCGGCACGCAGATAGCATGGCGTAAAGGCGGGCGATGATATGTTGCAGAGGACGTTAAAAGTAATGCCATCAAGGCACGCCCCCAATATTGTAGTCCGAGTGATGATCGGAGAATGTTAACCCCAGGTGATGTCCTGGAGAGGCACCAAAATCCGGAAACCCCGGGTTGGCGATTATGCAGCTGAGCCATGTGCAGCTGAGCCGCATCAGAGTGGCCAAAGAGCCGCATGCGGCTCCGGAGCCGCGGGTTGCTGACCCCTGACATAGGAGTATACAGTCGTGGTCAAAAGTTTGCATACACTTGTAGAGAACATAATGCCATGGCTGTCTTGAATTTCCAATAATTTCTACAACTTTTATTTTTTTGTGTTAGAGTGATTGAAGCACATACTTTTTGGTCACAAAAAATATTCATGAAGTTTGGTTCTTTTATAAACTTATTATGGGTCTACTGAAAATGTGACCAAATCATCTGGGTCAAAAGTATACATACAGCAATGTTAATATTTGGTTACATGTCCCTTGGCAAGTTTCACTGCAATAAGGCACTTTTGGTAGCCATCCACAAGCTTCTGGCAAGCTTCTGGTAGAATTTTTGACCACTCCTCTTGACAAAATTGTTGCAGCTCAGCTAAATGTGTTGGTTTTCTGACATGGACTTGTTTCTTCAGCATTGTCCACACGTTTAAGTCAGGACTTTGGGAAGGCCATTCTAAAACCTTAATTCTAGCCTGATTTAGCCAATCCCTTACCACTTTTTACATGTGTTTGGGGTCATCGTCCTGTTGGAACACCCAACTACGCACAAGACCAAACCTCCGGGCTGAGGATTTTAGGTTGTCCTATAGAATTTGGAGGTAATCCTTCTATTTCATTGTCCCATTTACTCTATATAAAGCACTAGATCCATTGGCAGCAAAACAGGCCATAATACTACCACCACCATGTTTAACGGTAGGCTTGTTGTTCCTGGGATTAGAGGCCTCACCTTTACTCCTCCAAACATATTGCTGGGTATTTTGGCCAAACAGCTCTATTTTTGTTTCATCTGACATCACATGGACAAAGATAAGACCTTCTGGAGGAAAGATCATAAAAGAACCAAACTTAATTAATGTTTTTTGTGACAAATGTGCTGCAATCACTCTATCAGAAAAAAAATAAGGGTTGTAGTAATGATTGGAAACTCAAGACATGACATTACTCATGACATTGCATTGTTTATAAAATGTTGACCACGACTGTAGTAAATCCAGCATGGTTAGATTTGTGACGAATGGAGCTGATGGTACTGTAGATGACATGTTGGAGCAAACACAATAAAAACATAATTTTTAGTATCATTAACTGCAACATGCTGTAAAACAGCAACACTATCGCTTTCCCTGGCACTTTGCACACTTTACCCAAGGATAGGCTGTTTTATTATATTTGTCAGTACATAGTGCTTCAGTAAAAACACAGAGACAAATGGTGAGGGGATGACAACAGAAGCCTCGGGTGTGGGGAGGGTGGGATGGTGGGTAGAAGCATCAAGAAGAGAGAAAATACAGTCCAGACTGACTCAGCATCAGGTTGATTAAAAGTGGCTGTGATCGGCCAGAGAAGATTCGGATCTTGTTTAGCTGGAGGCAGACGCAAGCAGCCCGAAGGACCGCCAACATGTCTGCATGCCAAAATCACGCCTGACTGACACTTGTAAACACAACATACAAACCATTTCACTGGTTTAGCAAATATATATATATTTTTTTTATTTACCAGTGAATCTTTGCATCACACCCTTTTTGTATTTGACACATAGCTGCAATCTGACTCATTAACATACGTTTTCACTTCCAAATTAGATCCGAGAACATCTTGCCAATATTGACATTGGCAGGAATCAAAAATACTTTTTTTTATGTTGTTGTGCGGAATGGTAGGCAAGTTTTCATCAAGTGAAATTAGTCAAACAGAACATTGATAGGTATGAAAAACACTTACCTATTTATTATTAACCATCTGGAATCAACATATGCTGTCTTTAAGTTAAAATGGAGGGGTCGTTGGCCAATAATGAATTAGATTTAACTTATGACGCAGTAAATTGAATGAAGTGGACACTCTTCTTACTGGATGCTTCCTAGCCCGCTTCTGCCTTGGAAATGTGCTGTTTTAGATTGTAAATGTGATCTCTGAAGGACACTTACTATGTATATCTAGCTTGTGTGCTATCGTGTGCTTAGCTGTTGTGTAATGGCTAGCTCTTGGGAGTCTTAAGTCTTCTATTTTTACCTTTTGGAAATAACTCGACTAAAAAACAAGATTATGGGAGGACATTTAGATGTTAACTGGCAGTTAACTAAGTAGAACTGCTTCTATTGAAGAGTTTACCTCTGGTACTTGTTTTTTGCTGATATCAGACCATCTTTCTTATATCAATATCGACACTTTGAATGTTTACGTCATGTACATAATATATTCACTATTATGGTAATCCATCCATTTTCTACCGCTTATTCCCTTTGGGGTCGCTGGTGCCTATCTTAGCGACAATCGAGCGGAAGGCGGGGTACACCCTGGACAAGTCGCCACCTCATTGCAGGGCCAACACAGATAGACAGACAACATTCACACTCACATTCACACACTAGGGCCAATTTAGTGTTGCCAATCAACCTATCCCCAGGTGCATGTCTTTGGAAGTGGGAGGAAGCCGGAGTACCCGGAGGGAACCCACGCATTCACGGGGAGAACATGCAAACTCCACACAGAAAGATCCCGAGCCCGGGATTTAACACAGACTACTAATGACCTTCGTATTGTGAGGCAGACGCACTAACCCGTCTGCCACCGTGAAGCCCTTCACTATTATGTATTTTCCCTATTTCAAATAAATGAATATGTTCAAACACTGATTGGTTACCTTGGCTAGTGATGACAGAGTATTACAGGAGAAGTTCCATGAAATAAATGTGGCCCTTACAACAGGGGTGTCAAAACTACGGCTCAAGGTATAAGAAGTTTTACGCGGCCCCCGGGATGAGTTTGCCAAGTGTAAAAATGAGCTGAAAATGTTCAATGAAAGAAACTGCTGTTCTAAATGTGTCCACTAGATGTCGCAATAGCAATTCTTTGTATCTTGTTAGATGATGCTACATATGTAAAAAAAATAAACCACATGATAGTACAACAGTCGAGGAAAATTAGCAAACTACATTAACAACATCATGTGGTTTGATTTTGATATTCTTTTGTTATCCTGATAGATTGATAACTAACACAAATGAGTAGACTGATGAACATTATCACAATTTTTTCAGAAAGTATAAATAATGACAAATACAGATAGAATACCATTAAGCGCGACATGCAAGTGTAAAAAACCAAAAATTACAACATTTTTAAACAAAGAAAACAAGCTGAAGTTGTTTTTATTTTTAAGTTATCGTGCTGTGATTGTACCAGTCCGGCCCACTTGGGAGTAGATTTTTTTCCACGTGGACCCCGATCTAAAATGAGCTTGACACCCCTGCTTTACAGTATCTGTCAATGCATTGACATTGATCCAGCTTTGGGGTTTATTTTTTCCCGGAAGGCAAAGGAAAGTTGGCGCGGGCAAGGCGTGAAGGTAGGGACCATATTTCCCTCCAATTTTTCATATGTGAGAGCAAACGCCAAAACTCCTTGGGCATTCAGTGGCGCACCTGTGAGCGACGGCAGATGTGCACACGGTTAGGCGCTTATCTTTTTATTCGATTTTGTTCGCGGCCTAGATTTGCCCTGCGCAGAGGACGCTTGAGCAATGTGCAATTGCACAAGCTCGTACCTTAGAAGGAACGTTGGTAGGGACATACTTATTTATTACTACAAAAACAAAGGAACAAAAGTGAAGTGAATAATATTTATATAGCGCTTTTTCCCTAGTGACTCAAAGCGCTATACATAGTGAAACCCAATTTCTAAGTTACATTTAAACCAGTGTGGGTGGCACTGGGAGCAGGTGGGTAAAGTGTCTTGCCCAAAGACACAACGAAGACACAACGGCAGTGACTAGGATGGCGGAAGCGGGGATCGAACCTGCAATATTCAATTTGCTGGCACGGCCACCCTACCAACCGAGGCGCACAAGGCGGAACTACAAAAACTTGGCTAATAAAACAAAAACTTGCACAAAGGCAGAAACTATGAACATGAAACAAAACTCGATAACTGTGACGGGAAGAAACAAAAACTTACGTGGCATGGAAAGAAGCATGACTATGGGCAGTAGTAGAGGTAGCATGGCATGAAGTGATCCCAGGTAAAGTCGCCAGGCAGACTTCCTGGCAACTTTCGGTTTAAATAATACAGGTGATTGAACAGGTGCGTGAGTCAAAACAAATCAGGTGCGTGACATGACAGGTGAAACTAATTGGTTGGCACGGTAACAAAGCAAACAAGGAAGGGCAAAAACAGGAAACAATGGAGTCTTAAGCATAACTAAACAAAACATGATCACAAGACATGAAAGTATCTATATAGCATTATATACTCATGAATCATGAGTATGGGAGTGTTGCTTATACATCAGCATGTTGGCCGACAATTTCTATGCTAAGCTTTAGCTAGCGTGCGTAGATGAAGGACTAGTCTACTTTCAAGCTGCAGCTGTTTGTTTAAAAAAAATCAGTACAAGCCCATTAAATAAAGTATGGTTGATCGTGACAAAAATTGTGTAGTAATTCCAATTAATGGGTAAACAAGCAGCATAATAGTGTTTTGTGTAAAAAAAGGACCATTTGCAGTTGGCTGTGGGCCTCCTGTGCAGGCCTGTCATTGTCTGAGGCAAAGACGAGAGGCGGCTCTGCAGACCGAAGCTGACGGCCAATCAAACCTTCTGTCGCTATAACACTTTACACAGCATATGACAGTAGCAGCAACTGCCAATTGCCACCAATATGCTGTCACTGGCACCCAGGACACACGTGAACGGAATCGCAATTTGCGTTCTCGCTACCAGCTCACGTGTTCCGTCGCGCTCGTCACCAAGGCATGATGGCTTCTGGTGCCAGTGTGCCAACACTGTAAACGCACAGATGGAGAAACAAGAGGGCGGCATCGCACCGGAAAACAACACTGTTGAAAAAAGTCGGGTTTAACTGAGAAGACGAAGAAGAAGGTTGAATACCCTAAATGCTCAAATTATAGTCAAGGTTATTTTTTACCTTAAAGGCCTACTGAAACCCACTACTACCCACCACGCAGTCTGATAGATTATATATCAATGATGAAATATTAACATTGCAACACATGCCAATACAGCCTTTTTAGTTTACTAAATTGCAATTTCAAATTTCCCGCGGAGTTTCGTCTTGAAAATGTCCTGTAATGATGACGTGTACGCAAGACGTCACAGGTTTTTAGGAAATATGAGCAATGCACACACACACAGCTAAAAGTTGTCTGCTTTAACCGCATAATTACACAGCATTTTGGAGATCTGTCTTGCTGAATCTTTAGCAAGTTGTTCAATTAATATTGGAGAAGTCAAAGTAGAAAGATGGAGTTGGCAAGCTTTAGCCTTTAGCCACATAAACACATGGTGATTCCTTGTTTAAAATTCCTGGAGGTGAAACTTTACTATGGATCAGAGCGCGGTCGAGCGAACATGAATCACGACGGAATGTCAACCAGCAGGTTTCGGTGAGAATATTGTGGTAAAAAGTCGCTTCTTACCGGAGATCAGCTGAGCTTGTGCCGTCCATAGCTGCCGTCGACTCCCCTGAAACACTGGCGTCAAGACACCCGTGGAGACACACCTCCGACTATCAGGTACTGTTAAACTCACTAAAACACTAGCAACACAATAGAAAGATAAAGGATTTCCCAGAATTATCCTAGTAAATGTGTCTAAAAACATCTGAATCCGTGACAATGCAATCGCGTTTTTTTTTTTTAACTAGTTTTTTTTCCGTTTTTTTGTAGTCCGTCGCTATTAATATCATCAAACACAAATCTTATATCCTCACTCAAATTAATGGGGAAAAAGTCGTTTTCTCGGTCCGAATAGCACTTTTTGTTGGAGGCTCCCTTTAAAATCAATGTGAATATGTGAAGACCCATCACACTTGTGACGTCATCGTCTGCAACGTCCGGTAAAGGCAGACCATTTTTTCAGCACCAAAAGTTGCGAACTTTATCTTGGATGTTCTCTACTAAATCCTTTAAACAAAAATATGGCAATATCGCGAAATGATCAAGTATGACACATACAATGGACCTGCTATCCCCATTTAAAAAAAAAAATCTAATTTCAGTAGGTCTTTAACGCAAGGAAGATGCAGCGTTAATTGGAAGCAAGCTGTCATTGGACAGAGAATGTTAAGTCCTGAATCTGAAAACTGATTATAAATGTAATACGTTTTTTTGTTTTTTTTTAAAGGGGCCATATTATTATTATTTTTACGTTTAAAACACTTCCATGTGGTCTACATAATCAATGGTGGTCTGTTGGTCAAAATGTTGCATAGATTAGAATTTACAGACCATGTTCAATGCCACTTTATGACTGTTTCTTCAAGATGCGTTGTTTTAGACTTAGAGTTACACTTCCTTTTTATTGTCATTCAAATTCGAACTTTACAGTACAAATAACATTTTGTTGCGTTAGATCATGGTAGTGCAGGCTAAAAAGCAATAAGGTGAATATAAATAAATAGATTACTGTACAGATAAATATATTGCACTTTTTCATATGCATCCAGGTTTACGGATGTATGTTGTATTGTCTTTATATTCCAGCAAGTTAATCCTTTTTTGGGGGGGAATTGAGGGTATTAATATGACGCGTTCAAGAGTCTTACGGCCTGAGGGAAGAAGCTGTTAGAGAACCTGGAGGTTCTGCTTCGGAGGCTGCAGGACCTCTTTCTAGTGTACAGCAGTGAAAACAGTCTTTGGTGGGGTTGGGAGGAGTCTCGGCAGATTTTCTGACCCATGGTCAGGCAGCGGCTTTTTGCGATCTCCTGATAGGAGGAAGATGAGTCGTCCTATCCAGGAGATAGCAAAAACGTGGCAGTCTTATTTTCACGCCCACTCGGTTGTAGTTTTTAGCGCTTCTACCTTGAGTCTACTGACAGATATAACTTCGAACCATCCCAGCTCAGTGGCCTTGTGGTTAGAGTGTCCGCCCAGAGACTGGGAGGTTGTAAGTTCAAACCCAGGCCTATACCAAAACTACAAACCCCGTTTCCATATGAGTTGGGAAATTGTGATAGATGTAAATATAAACTGAATACAATGATGCCAATCCTTTTCAACCCATATTCATTTGAATGCACTACATAAACAAGATATTTGATGTTCAAACTCAAACTTTATTTTTTTTTGCAAATATTAATTAACTTACAATTTCATGGCTGCAACATGTGCCAAGTAGTTCGGAAAGGACATGTTCACCACTGTGTTACATCACCTTTTCTTTTAACAACACACAATAAAAGTTTGGGAACTGAGGAAACTAATTGTGGAAGCTTTGAAAGTGGAATTCTTTCCCATTCTTGTTTTATGTAGAGCTTCAGTCGTTCAACAGTCCGGGGTCTCCGCTGTCGTATTTTACGCTTCATAATGCGCCACACATTTTCGATGGTAGACAGGTCTGGACTGCAGGCGGGCCAGGAAAGTACCCGCACTCTTTTTTTACAAAGCAACGCTGAATGTGGCTTGGCATTGTCTTGCTGAAATAAGCAGGGGCGTCCATGAAAAAGACGGCGGTTAGATGGCAGCATATGTTGTTCCAAAACCTGTATGTACCTTTCAGCATTAATGGTGCCTTCACAGATGTGTAAGTTACCCATGCCTTGGGCACTAATGCACCCCCATACCATCACAGATGCTGGCTTTTGAACTTTGCGTCGATAACAGTCTGGATGGTTCGCTTCCCCTTTGGTCCGGATGACACGATGTGGAATATTTCCAAAAACAATTTGAAATGTGGACTCGTCAGACCACAGAACACTTTTCCACTTTGCATCAGTCCATCTTAGATGATCTCGGGCCCAGAGAAGCCATCGGCTTTTCTGGATGTTGTTGATAAATGTCTTTCGCTTTGCGTAGTAGAGTTTTAACTTGCACTTACAGATGTAGCGAGGAACTGGGTTTTCTGAAGTGTTCCTGAGCCCATGTGGTGATATCCTTTAGAGATTGATGTCGTTTTTGATACAGTGCCGTCTGAGGGATCAAAGGTCATGGTCGTTCAATGTTGGTTTCTGGCCATGATTGATGAGTCATTTCTCCAGATTCTCTGAACCTTTTGATGATATTATGGACTATAGATGTTGAAATTCATAAATTTCTTGCAACTGCACTTTCAGAAACGTTGTTCTTAAACTGTTTGACTATTTGCTCACGCAGTTGTGGACAAAGGGGTGTACCTCGCCCCATCCTTTGTTGTAAAAGACTGAGCATTTTTTGGGAAGCTGTTTTTCTACCCAATCATGGCACCCACCTGTTCCCAATAAGCCTGCACCCCTCTTGGATGTTCCAAATAAGTGTTTGATTTGCATTCATCAACTTTATCAGCATTTATTGACACCTTTCCCAACTTCTTTGTCCCGCGTTGCCGGCATCAAATTCTAAAGTTAATGATTATTTGCACAAAAAAAAAAGTTTATCAGTTTAAACATCAAATATGTTGTCTTTGTAGCATATTTACTGAATATGGGTTAAAAATTATTTGCAAATCATTGTATTCCGTTTATATTTACATCTAACACAATTTCCCAACTCATATGGAAATGGGGTTTGTACAAAAAAATGGGGCCCATTACCTCCCTGCTTGGCACTCAGCATCAAGGGTTGGAATTGGGGGTTAAATCACCAAAATGATTCCCGAGCGCGGCGCACTCTGCCGCTCACTGCTCCCTTCACCTTCCAGGGGTGAACATGGGGTTGGGTCAAATGCAGAGGACAAAGTTCACCACACCTACTGTGTGTGTGTGACTATCATTTGAACTTTAACGAAACATTAACTATACGCTGGCAACAGCGGAAGATTCATGTGCATGTACGGGCCAGTCTTCCCCACAACAAGAGGACAGCAAAAAAGAAGGAGCTTATTGACTATACCAGGGGTAGGGAACCTATGGCTCTAGAGCCAGATGTGGCTCTTTTAATGACTACATCTGGCTCTCAGATAAATCTTAGCTGACATTGCTTAACACGATAAGTAATGAATAATTCCGCTGGTAGTCAGTGTTAAAAATAACGTTCATAATATAAAACATTCTCATGCATCTTAATCCATCAATCCATTTTCTTTCGCACCTGTTAATTAGAAGTATTTTATTTATTATTGGGTAACTTCAGAATAACAATGTATTAAAAAATAATAAGAGGCTCATTTTACTCTAAAAATGTTGGTCTTACTTAACAATGCACACATTTAGTTGTATTTAGTGTTATACAATATTGTACGGATCTCACGGAAATATATTTTAAAATATTTGGCTTTCATGGCTCTCTCAGCCAAAGAGTTTCCTGAACCCTGGACTATACCATGGAAAACAATGCTCTACGCATGTAGGGCACTCTGGGTATATTTCTAGCATACTCGGACAATCACAGCAAAATTGTGGCAAAAGGAGCAAATTCCAAACAGCTCTTTTGGCGGAAGTAGGATTACATTCAATCAATCAATGTTTATTTATATAGCCCTAAATCACAAGTGTCTCAAAGGGCTGCACAAGCCACAACGACATCCTCGGTTCAGAGCCCACATAGATTAGATTGGTTTATTTCAAAGGGGACAATGCAATTTTTTATAAAAACACATGACTACAAATGGTTAAAAAAAGCCAGAATTAGCCTCAAGGTTAATTTTCATCTCTAGTCCCCTGGCCATGATGTAAAAAAGGAAATAGAATTATAATTTCAAAGAAAAAGAAAAGAAAGAGGGAGAAAAAGAATAAAAGCACACAATACGTACACATTATGATGAAAATAGAATACATCAAAACATAACATGTTGTGATGTATAGCATCAAAACAGGCTAATCTTTTAGTGCTGGCAGCTGTAGGTGTTGATAAGCCACATTTTAAATTTTTTTTGTGAAGGCCTTGTAAGTTGTGACCAGATTAACCTGCTCAGGTAAATTTGTTTTATAAATATACCCGCAATGCCTCCATGGTTTGATTTCACATTTTCAGCACTTCCGTACAAACCCCGTTTCCAAATGAGTTGGGAAATTGTGTTAGATGTAAATATAAACCGAATACAATGATTTGCAAATCATTTTCAACCCATATTCAGTTGAATATGCTACAAAGACAACATATTTGATGTTCAAACTGATAAACTTTTTTTTTTCTTTTTTGCAAATAACCATTAACTTTAGGATTTGATGCCAGCAACACGTGACAAAGAAGTTGGGAAAGGTGGCAATAAATACTGATAAAGCTGATGAATGCTCATCAAAACACTTATATGGAACATCCCACAGGTGTGCAGGCTAATTGGGAACAGGTGGGTGCCATGATTGGGTATAAAACCAGCTTCCATGAAATGCTAAGTAATTCACAAACAAGGATGGGGCGAGGGTCACCATTTTGTAAGCAAATTGTCGAACAGTTTTAGAACAACATTTCTCAACGAGCTATTGCATGGAATTTAGGGATTTTACCATCTACGCTCCGTAAAATCATCAAAAGGTCCAGAGAATCTGGAGAAATCACTGCACGTAAGCGATGATATTACGAACCTTCGATCCCTCAGGCGGTACTGCATCAAAAACCGACATCAGTGTGTAAAGGATATTACCACATGGGCTCAGGAACACTTCATAAAACCACTGTCAGTAACTACAGTTGGTTGCTACATCTGTAAGTGCAAGTTAAAGCTCTTCTGTGCAAAGCAAAACCCATTTATCAACAACACCAAGGAACGCCCTTGGCTTCGCTGGGCCCGAGCTCATCGAAGATGGACTGATGCAACGTGGAAAAGTGTTCTTTGGTCTGACGAGTTCACATTTCAAATTATATTTAGAAACAGAGGACGTGGTGTCCTCTGGAACAAAAAGGAAAATAACCATTCGGATTGTTATAGGCACAAAGTTCAAAAGTCAGCTTCTGTGATGGTAAGGTGGTATATTAGTGCCCAAGGCATGGGTAACTTACACATCTGTGAAGGCACCATTAATGCTGAAAGGTCCATACAGGTTTTGAAGCAACATATGTTTTCATCCAAGCAACGTTATCATGGACGCCCCTGCTTATTTCAGCAAGACAATGCCAAGCCACATGTAACAACAGTGTGGCTTTGTAGTAAAAGAGTGCGGGTACTTTCCTGGCCCGCCTGCAGTCCAGATCTGTCTTCCATCGAAAGTGTCTGGCGCAATATGAAGCGTAAAATATGACAGCGGAGACACCGGACTGTTGAACGACTGAAGCTCTACATAAAACAAGAATGAGAAAGAATTCCATTTTCAAAGCTTCCACAATTAGTTTCCTCAGTTCCCAAATGTTTATTGATGTAACATAGTGGTGAACATGCCCTTTCCCAACTACTTTGGCACGTGTTGCAGCCATGAAATTCTAAGTTAATTATTATTTCCAAAAAAAAGTAAAGTTTATGAGTTTGAACATCAAATATCTTGTCTTTGTAGTACATTCAATTGAATATGGGTTGAAAAGAATTTGCAAATCATTGTATTCCATTTATATTTACATCAAACACAATTTCCCAACTCATATGGAAACGGGGTTTGTAGATCCCAAATTCACAGGAATCAATGGTAAGAAAATCGGGTTTGCATAACAGGGTTCCTTTAATAACATCAATGATGAGATTGAATGATACTCAGTGGCTGAGTGGTTAGCGTGTCCGCCCTGAGATCGGTAGGTTGGGAGTTCAAACCCCGGCCGAGTCATCCCAAAGACGATAAAAATGGGACCCATTACCTCCCTGCTTGGCACTCAGAATTGAAGGTTTGAATTGGGGGTTAAATCACCACAAAATATTCCCGGGCGCGGGACCGTTGCTGCTCACTGCTCCCCACAACTCCCAGGGGGGTGAACAAGGGGATGGATTAAATGCAGAGGACAAATGTCACCACACCTAGTGTGTCTGTGACAATCATTGGTACTTTAACTTAACTTTAACTTTGATAATGACAAAATGGAAGCAATAAACATGGCGATCTTTGACTGCATGCTTGTTTATGAATACATTTATGCACAACAATTGATTGTAAACACACATGACTTTCACACCAACAGCTGACTTGTAACATTTTATAAAGCGCATAAATACATCTGTAGAATGCTGACCACTCATCGTTAAGGAACGCTGCCAATATGTATTTTTTTACGACATAAAGGGTAATAACCAAAAAGTACGTCACGATCGGGGCTCATGGTGATGCGGGGTTTTTGTTCTCCCAGGATGCAAAGGACAAAAAACGGACAGGACTTGCAGATAGCTAATTGATTTAATTATAAAATAATACTGGTACAAAAACAGAAAATAAACCGACTGGATGAGGTGCCGAGCGCACCAGAAGCTAAGGGTAACACTTAACACAGACTTTGATACTTAGCAGGGGCTATGAGACAAGAACAAACTTACGTGGAAGTCGCGTGATGCAAAAACAAAGAAGCCAGCCCCGACTGACTGGCAAAGGCAGGCTTAAAAAATAAAGAGGTGTGCGTCAGGAACACAAGTGGCAGGTGAAAGTAATAAGTTGCTATGGTAACAAACTCAGGTGCATGAACAGGAACAAAAGGAGTCCAAGACTAACAGAAAAACACACATGACCCGAAAACCCAAACAGAACAAAGTATCTATCTGCAACCTGCAACAAATGTTTGACAGTGATATTCCAAAAGTAACATTTTGTAAGTAATAGTAGTAGTAATAGTAATGATATTGTACAAGTAACATTGTGTAAGTAATAATAATAGTAATAGTGGTAGTAGTAATAGTAATGATATTGTACAAGTAACATTTTACAAGTAATGGTAGTTGTAGTAGTAGTAATGATAGTGTACGGGTATTATTTCATAAGTAATGGTAATAGTAGTGATAGAACGAGGAGTAGTAGGGATATTATACAAGTAACATTTTGTAAGTAATAGTAATATTGTAAAAGCAACATTGTGTTAGTAACATATGTAGTAGTAGTGATATTATACAAATAATATTTTGTAAATAATATAAATAATAGTACTTAAAATGCTATTGTACAAGTAACATGTAAGTAGTAGTAGAGGTGATCTTTTACAAGTAACATTGTGTAAAAAGTAGTGTTAGTTGTAGTAACAGAAGCACAAAGCAAGTTTGATGTTCTTTTTAAACTTTATTGCCAACATTAGGACGCCAACAACAGTGCTCAGTTCCAAAATTGCACACACGAGTGTGAATGCACTTAATAAATACACAACAGACTGTTTACACTCCCTCTATGTTTCACAATGTTGGTCTTTTCTTGTTTTTTGGTCAAGTGATTTACACAAAGGTAAATATGGTAGACTGCAGGCTGCTAGGACCTCAAAACTACACAACAGCTAAGCCCACAATAGCACACAAGCTAGGCATGGGTCATAGTAATTGAACAACGTTGCAGCCAAAAAACAACAGATTTGTCTATATAAACAAGTATCAAATAATTATATTTGCATATTACTAACACATACAAAGTCTCTAAGGCAGAAGCCTATTAGGAAGAATCCAGTAACAAACGTGTCCACATCATTCAACTTACTGTGTCATGAATTTCGCTTTATGAATAAATGTGACCACTATGTGTCGCCAAAAACAATAACACATCCATCCATCCATTTTTGGGGGTTTGCGGGGGGCCAGGAGTCTATAATAATAATAATAATAACAATAATAATAATGGATTAGATTCATATAGCGCTTTTCCAGACACTCAGAGCACTTCACAGAGAAGTGAGAACCCATCATTCAGTCATTCCACATTCACACCTATCCCAGCTGCACTTGTACAGCCTGAACAAGTCGCCACCTCATCGCAGGACCAACACAAAAAGACAACATTCACACTCACACACTAGGGCCAATTACCACCCCGCTTAAATTCAAAGAGAGCTTTATTAAGTCTGTCATAAGGTAAGTGTTTTTCATACAGTACATACAGTTGTTCTGTTTGAATAATTGGCATAGATCAAATCTTTTATAACATTCCACACTACAAAATCATAAAAGTATGTATGATTCCTCCTGATATTGTATCGGATTAATATCAGTATTGGCCAAAGACACCCCTAGCCAAGATCGATAAAAACACTCTCGTGCACGGATATTGCCACTATTTTGACACCAAACCCCCACTTGTAACAAGACTACCCATCGACAACAGACTCCGGCTACTAATTAGATGCATTCATTGGTATATTTATTAATCTGAAATCTTCAAATGACTGCTTATTCATCAAATCTTAAAGCCATTAGTGTAAAAATTGAGTGCACTACTTGGCGGGACAATATGATCAGGCAGCATTTCGAGTTCAGAACATCGAGAGAGGTTCTGCCATCACATAATATGAACATTTTTAAAATAATCAACTGGAGAGGATGATGGAAATGTAGAGAAATAAGTGAAGTAATAGGAATGACACTGTTGTGAATTACTGAATTATATTTATATAGCACTTTTCTCTAATAACTCAAAGCGCTATACATATTGAAAACCCAATATCTAAGTGACATTTACACCAGTGTGTCAAAGTTTGTTGTTGACGAACCCCAAGATGCAGAGAAGGAGGCAGGCATGGAGTGAGAAAACATGGTTTTAATATAAACAACTAGAACCAAACAAAAGGTTCAAACCAAAAGCGCACACGTGGGCGGATAACAAACAAAAGGCCTAGCGTGGAAGCTAACAGGTATCTAGCAGGAAACAGAATAACTGGAAACAGCTAATGGCTAACAAGAAAACACGAAACCAAAAAGCTATGAAAAAACAAACTACAAATAGCTAACAGGAACAGCTTCCCGCTACGACGATAAGGACAAATAGTAGCATGACAGGTAGTAGCTGTAATGATGACATCGACAAATCACGACAGGTAGCAACGACACAAGAGCGAGAAGAAGTGACATCGACAAGACAATAATCCAGCACTGACTGGAGGAACAAAGCACGTAAAATAGGAACTGGCTGATTGACACCAGGTGTGGCCAGGTGCCAATTAGCCACAGCTGAGGGGAAACAAAGCACTCAGGGAGACAAACAGGAAGCTTAACCAAAATAAGAGTGTTGACAGGAACTAAGGACAGGAAATACTAAACACACAGAGGAGGAACTAAAACACAAACAAACTGTCAGTGGCAAGCCTGACACAGTGTGCGTGGCACTGGGAGCAGGTGGGTAAAGTGTCTTGCCCAAGGACACAACGGCAGTGACTAGGATGGCCGAAGCAGGGATCGAACCTGGAACCCTCAAGTTGCTGGCAGGGCCACTCTACCAACCGAGCTATACCGCCCCACATGTTGATGTATTATTTGTGTGGAAGACAGGACTGCTAATCTCTCTGAACTCAACCACAATGGGCCTTGTCCGGCCGTCTTAAACAGAGACAAACGCTGCAGCGTTAGGAAATATTAGTGGCCTTACTGGAATACCTGCACCCCCCCCCCAGAGAACACCTCGATAGGGAGCAGCGGCGGCCCCTCGGGGGAGCTTGATAAGACACAGCACAGCACAATAAGGCCCGAAGCATGCAGCAGTTGTGACACTTTGAGGAGACACTGACTGCTACACTTGATGTCATGTTTTGTGCTCTAATGAGACAGCGGCACAAGAAACACAGACTGATGAGAGTGTCAGCAGCAAGAAAACATGTACACAAGCTGTCGGCGGGGCTTAATTCTACAAATATGTTAGCATGTGCAGCTAAGTGAACGCGGCAAACGATGAAGTCATGCTAATTAGCTGGGTTGTAATCAGGTCAAGTAGGCAGCAGTGGGGCAGCAGCTTAACCACAGTTACTTCTACTAGTTTGCAAAGAATGATTATGTTACAGTCATTTACTGTGCATGCACTGCTGTTCTTAAAAATCTATATAAATGCACCCATATTGCTGCAAAGATTTCATTCAAAATCGAGTCTCGATTCGATTCTCTCAATAACCTACTCAGTGGCTTTGTGGTTGGATAGTCCGCCTTGAGATCGGTAGGTTGTGAGTTCAAACCTCGGCTGAGTCACACCAATGACTATGAAAATGGGACCCATTGGTACTTTAACTTCCATCCATCCATTTTCTACCGCTTGTCCCTTTTGGTGTCGCGGGGGGTGCAGGAGACTATCTCAGCTGCATTCAGGCGGAAGGCGGGATATACCCTGGACAAGTAGCCACCTCATCACAGGACCAACACAGATAGACAAGACAACATTCACACTCACATTCACACACAATTTAGTGACGCCAATCAACTTATCCCCAGGTGCATGTCTTTGGAAGTAGGAGAAAGCCGGACTACCCGAACGGGAGAACATGCAAATTCCACACAGAAAGATCCCGAGCACAGGATCGAACCCAGGACTACTTAGGACCTTCGTATTGCGAGGCACATGCACTAACCCCTGGGTCACCGTGCTGCCTGGTAATTTAACTTCAACTTAAAGGCCTACTGAAATGAGATTTTCTTATTAAAACGGGGATAGCAGGTCCATTCTATGTGTCATACTTGATCATTTCGCGATATTGCCATATTTTTGCTGAAAGGATTTAGTAGAGAACATCCACGATAAAGTTCACAACTTTTGGTCGCTAACAGAAAAGCCTTGCCTTTACCGGAAGTCGCAGACGAGGACGTCATCTGTTGAGGGCTCCTCACATCCTCATATTGTTTTTAATGGGAGCCTCCAACAAAAAGAGCTATTCAGACCAAGAAAACGACAATTTCCCCATTAATTTGAGCGAGGATGAAAGATTCGTGTTTGAGGATATTGATAGCAACGGACTAGGAAAAAAAAAAAAATAATAAAGTAAAAAAAAAAAAAAACACGATTACATTGGGATGGATTCAGATGTTTTTAGACACATTTACTAGGATAATTAACTCTGGGAAATCCCTTATCTTTCTATTGTGTTGCTAGTGTTTTAGTGAGTTTAATAGTACCTGATAGTCGGAGGGGTGTGTCCACGGGTGTCTTGAGGCCAGTGTCTGAGGGAAGTCGACGGCAGCTGTATGAACGGCACAAGCTCAGCTGATCTCCGGTAAGTGGCAACTTTTTACCACAATTTTCTCACCAAAAATTGCTGGTTGACATTTGGTCAGGATCCATGTTCGCTTGACCGCTCTGATCCATAGTAAAGCTTCACCTCCGGGAATTTCAAACAAGGAATCACCGTGTGTTTGTGTGGCTAAAGGCTAAAGCTTCCCAACTCCATCTTTCTACTTTGACTTCTCCATTATTAATTGAACAAATTGCAAAAGATTCAGCAACACAGATGTCCAAAATACTGTGTAATTATGCGGTTAAAGCAGACGACTTTTAGCTGTGTGTGTGTGCAGCGCTAATATTTCCTAACAGTCCGTGACGTCATGCATACGCGTCATCATTACGCGACGTTTTCAACAAGAAACTCCGCGGGAAATTTTAATTTGCAATTTAGTAAACTAAAAAGGCCGTGTTGCAATGTTAATATTTCATCATTGATGTATAAACTATCAGACTGCGTGGTCAGTAGTAGTGGGTTTCAGTAGGCCGTTAAGTCATAATAAAACATTGTAAAACGTTCTTTATCACATTGTTTACGTGTCTAATAAAGATTTGATCAATTTATGATGGCTCAGGTGTGAGTCACTACATTAGGGCCCCACAGCACATTGGATTCCAGTTCATTGAAATACCACAGCACTGGATATTGTTCAGATAAGTTACATTTAAGAACTCAAGAACTTGCACACAAAACAACACCGGAGGGGACAATGACAAGTGCATTTTCCGCGCATGTGTACTAGGTCGTGTTGTACCTGCGGACGGAGGGGGTTGGGGGTCTTAAACAGTGGCATTGTTGTGTGTGGACACGGATAAGATTAGGTGGGATTTACCCCGGATAACCTGATCCGGCTTAGTGTAAATGGGGCCTTAGACATAAGTAAAATTCACTTCACTTCACTGCTGACATTAATTATATTAGGTGACCACAGCTGTTCAAAGTCGGGACCCGAGGTGGACCACTCCTCTGTGCATCAGGTGGGGATGTCTCTGTGCTGCTGACCTGTCTCCACTAAAGATGATCTCCTGCTGGACCCACTATGGACTGGACTCTCACACTATTAACTAGATCTACTCCACATCCATTGCACCGGTTGCCCAGGGGGGTCCCCACATATTTGGTACCCTCCAAAGTTTCTCATTGTATCCCATTAGGTTGAGTTCTTTCTTGCCCTGATGTGGGATCCGAGCCGAGGATTTCGTTGTGGCTTGTGCAGCCCTTTGAGACACTCATGATGAAGGGTTAAAGGGGAACATTATCACAATTTCAGAAGGGTTCAAACCAATAAAAATCAGTTCCCAGTGGCTTATTTTATTTTTCAAAGTTTTTTTTCCAAATTTTACCCATCAATGGAATATCCCGAAAAAAGGCTTTAAAGTGCCTGTTTTTCGCTATCTTTAAATCCATCGTCCATTTTCCTGTGACGTCATCTAGTGATGTCAACATGGCGGATAGCACAGCAAGATATGGCGACAGTTCGGATTCAGACTCGGATTTCGGCGGCTTAAGCAATTCAACAGATTACCCATGTATTGAAACGGATGATTGGAGTATGGAGGCAGATAGTGAAAACGAAATTGAAGAATAAACTGAAGCTATTGAGCGAATAGCTATTGAAGCTATTCGGCGATCGCCTTCCAACCAACGATTGAGTGTCGCAGGGTATCCATACATCTCTGTGCCATGTCTGTCGTAGCATCACCGGTAAAATGTGCAGGAGCAACTTAAATATGTCGATTGGTAAGTGTTCGTTTGGCATTAAATTTGGGTGGAGTGAAAGGCTGGATGCAAATATAGCTACAAATGTACATACAGCTAGCCTAAATAGCATGTTAGCATAGATTAGCTGGCAGTCATGCCGCGACCCAATATGTCTGATTAGCACATAAGTCAATAACATCAACAAAACTCACCTTTGTGATTTCGTTGACTTTATCGTTGGAAATGCATCTGCTTTGAGTGTCGCAGGGTATCCATACATCTCTGTGCCATGTCTGTCATAGCATCGCCGGTAAAATGTGCAGACGAGGGACTTTCGGATCTTTTGACACTGGTGCAACTTCAATCCGTCAATTGCTAAGTGTTTGTTTGGCATTGAATGTGGGTGGAGGGAAAGGCTGGATGCAAATATAGCTACAAATGAGGCATAAGGATGCAATATGTATATACAGCTAGCTTAAATGGCACGTTAGCATCGGTTAGCATGCCGTGCTAATCGATGCACACTCCACGTAAGACAACTTGAATCCGTCCCTGATCGTGTTGTTACTACACCCTCCGACAACACACCGACGAGGCGTGAAGTCTCCAAGGTACGGAAAACAGTCGAAAAAACGGAAAATAACAGAGGTGATTTGACTCGATGTTTGTAATGTGTTTGAGAAAATGGCGGATTGACTACCTAGTTGTGACATCATCGCCCCGAGAGCAAACAATAGAAAGGCGTTTAATTCGCCAAAATTCACCCATTTAGAGTTCGGAAATCGGTTAAAAAAATATACGGTCCTTTTTCTGCAACATCAAGGTATATATTGACGCTTACATAGGTCTGGTGATAATGTTCCCCTTTAAAGGTTATATAAATAAACTTTGATTGATTGAATTATGCTCGGGATGTAACAATTACGATAATGCTCTTGAAGGTTAGTTTCACTGTTTCAAATTAAAATGATCGAAAAACCGTGATTGATAACCGCACTTCATTTAAACTCATGGACTGGAGACACTGCTCATTTCCCGGAGAAGCAAGCTAGCATCGCTGATCGCTAACTAGCTGCTAGCGTCACTAATCGCTTTTTAAAAATATTTCCCTTCCCCCCCACACTTTCACCAATCTATGAGTTTAATCAAACTGTGGTTATCGCAAGATAGTAGCTTGCAAATTGGTGAATGTGATTTTTTTTTTTTTTTTTTTAATTAAAAGGTGCCAAATGTAGTAATGTGTCCAGAAATGGTATTGCAATCACGGTCTAATTTCTGACTAGATACGCTCCTGTACTTGGTATCATTACAGTGGATGTTAGGTGTAGATCCACCTATGGTGGGTTTTTTTTTATTTTTACTGTAGCATCCTGGAAGAGCTGGTGCTGCAGGGAATTCTGGGAATTTGTTTTGTAGTGTTTATTTTATGTTGCGGTGCAAATATTGTCCAAAAATGTGTTTGTCATTGTTGTTCAGTGTGGTTTCATTATATGGCAGAGGTATATAACAGTGTTGGCGTTGTTCATAGGGCCACATGTATGTGACAAGTATATGGCTGTTGACTAAGTATGCGCTTCATTCACTTGTATACTTTGTGTTCAAAATCAAGAGGTTTGTCTCAATGGTTAATGTTGTGACATAGTGAAATCTTGTCTTGTCTATGTCAGCTATGGACATTTGTTTTAACACTGTCAATGTCCTGGTTCCAGTGTTCTACGCTGTGTAGTGAAGCATGTCTAGCTACCACGCGTCTTACTGGGAGGATACTTGAAATAAATGTACTTGACTTGTCTCCATGGAGACAAGGATTAGTGATTTAGTAATAGCTACAACACCTTTGACTGCCGATAGACATTAGCCGCTAGCTAATGGGCATGTCTTAAAGCACCTCTCCCTAAGGGCGTTTCAGTGTTATAACTTCACTTTTATCTTTAGTTTTTAAGCCAAAATTTGTCCATTCTCCCATTTCTGCCTACACACTGTTTGTTTCTACGTACTCTGTGATTGAGCACTGCCGAACATGCTCCTCTGCATGACACGATGGACTGGTACTTTTTAGAGGCGGTATAGTACCGAATATGATTTATTAGTATCGCGGTACTATACTGTACAACCCTAGTTTTGGGTGAGGTGAATTTGCGTTATTAAAGACGCAAATCGGGCCACAAAACAAATCTTGTTTAGGGACACAAAAAGCCTACAGCTTATTTTACATAGTTCACTGATAAATGTAAAATACAAGTTGCATTTAAGTAATAATAATTAATAATAATAATAATAATAATAATAATGGATTAGATTTATATCGAGCTTTTCTATTGTTAGATATTCAAAGCGCTCACAAAGAAGTGGGAACCCATCATTCATTCACACGTGGTGGTGGTAAGCTACATCTGTAGCCACAGCTGCCCTGGAGTAGACTGACGGAAGTGTGGCTGCCAGTTTGCGTCTACGGCCCCTCCGACCACCACCAATCATTCATTCACCAGTGTGAGCGGCACCGGGGTCAAGGGTGAAGTGTCCTGCCCAAGGACACAACGGCAGCAATTTGGATGTCAATATGTGGTAAGCGAACCTGCAACCCTCAGGTTTCTGGCACGGCCGCTCTACCCACTATGCCATGCGTCCCCCAATAATAATACATTGGACAAACCGAGTCCAAAAACAATGTAATTCCAATAATCAATTTTCGTTCATTGCAACATGTACAGAAAGTGGTTTACGTTCCTTGCCACTGATATTTTTCCCCACCCCGAACCGGCACCGTTTCAAAAGCACAGACTTGGCAGCAATACAGGAACATGTGTAAATGACATCCAAACCTTCCCGCAACAGCAATGATAAATGTGACAGATGTATTCATGAGTACAGAAAAGTGGCATCCAAGGTCTCCCAGAGTGCCGTAAAAGCCACGTAAATAACGGAGTGAAAAGAAGAAGACATGACGCCACAGGGAAACACTGGCTATTTATCTGAGAGCTAGCTGCACCTCAGCGAACGTCATGGGAAACAAAGGCCGGGCTTACATGTTTACATACACCCCATTCGGAGAGTGGGAGATAAGGGAAGGGTGACATTGAACAGGGGGCGGGGGGCCGTGACACTATCAGAGGGATTGTTGGCATGGGTCCAAACGGGTGGAAACAAAAAGAAAAAACGCCCACACACACACAGACATACACACACACGCACACACACACACGGCAATAAAGCTAAGCTAATCTCAAAGAGATACAAGCGTTTTCAGTTACTTACAATGTTATGACACCAACACATACAAAGTTGATCATTTTACACATAAAAGTGAAAAACCTGGGGCCTGATCTACCAAGATGCAAATACCAGCCGCTAAACAGTGTTTGCAAACTAAAATGTTGTTTACGAGTAGTGGGCGAGTTAAGTGTGAAGTGAATTATATTTGTATAGTGCTTTTCTCTAGTGCAGGGGTGTCAAACTCAAAAGCAAAGTGGGCCAAAATTTTAAACGGAACAAAGCCGCGGGCCAAAGTTGAACAAATTAACCTTTTAATAGGGACCCAAACAAGTTTTGCATTAAATATTGAACAAGCAAGGCTTATATAACTTTAGTGACATGCAATATCCAGTTTCAAATAATAATAATAATAATTAAAAGAATATCAATGGCATATAAAAAACATAATTCAAATAAAAATGTTATGTCTTTTTTTCTATTTGCAATCTTCTGAGGTAAATATCAAATTTTTTCCACGGGCTAATAATACATTTGAAAATAAAATAACAATAATGAATGAACCAAACATTCAAGCCTTGAAGTAGCAAGAGAAAATGCATGTATAAAACGTTAATTTTTGGTCAGTTTGCTGGAAGTTTCCCGGAAGAGTTAGTGCTGCAAGGGTTTCTGGGTATTTGTTCTGTTGTGTTATGGTGCGGATGTTCACCCAAAATGTGTTTGCCATTCTTGCTTGGTGTGGGTTCACCGTGTGGCACATATTTGTAACAGTACTAAAGTTGTTTATACGGCCACCCTCAGTGTGACCTGTATGGCTGTTGACCAAGTATGCCTTGCATTCACTTGTGCGTGTGTGTGTATGTGTGTGTGTGTGTGTGTGTGTGTGTGTGTGTGTGTGTGTGTGTAAAAGCCGCAAATATTATAAGACACGCTGTTAGTATGGAGGAAAAGCGGACGTGACGACAGGTTGTAGAAAACGCTAAAGGCAGTGCCTTAAATGTACGCCCCAATATAGTTGTCCAGGTGGAAATCGGTACAAATTTGGGAGAATGGTTGCCCCGGGAGATTTTCGGAAGGGGCACTGAACTTCGGGAGTCTACCGGGAAAATTAGGAGGGTTGGCAAGTATGAGTATTAGCGGTGAATGCGGTGTTACAGCGGCACCGACGCTGTATAACACCAGCGGGCCAGCTCTAATGCTAAATTAATATTGCCTCAAGGGCCAAATTAAATTACACGGCGGGCCAGATTTGGCCCGCGGGCCAGAGTTTGACACCCATGCTCTAGTGACTCAAAGCACCTTTACATAGTGAAACCCAATATCCGAGTTACATTTAAACCGGTGTGAAGTAAAGTCAATTATGTTTTTATAGTGCTTTTCTCTAGTGACTCAAAGCGCTTTTACATAGTCAAACCCAATATAGAATTTTTATTGTCATTCAAATTTGAACTTTACAGTACAGATAAAAACAAAATGTTGTTGTATTAGCTCATGGTAGTGCAGGATAGAAGAACAATAAGGTGTAGATATAAATAGATTACTGTACAGATAAATATATTGCACTTTTGCATATGCATCCATGTTTATGGACATATGTTTTATTGTCGTTATATTCCAGCGAGTTAATCCTTTTTTGGGGGGATTTGAGGGAATTATTATGATGTGTTCAAGAGCCTTACGGCCTAAAGGAAGAAGCTGTTACAGAGCCTGGAGGTTCACTTATCTAAGTTACATACAAACCAGTGTGGGTGGCACTGGGAGTGTCTTACCCAAGGACAAAACAGCAGTGACTAGGATGGCGGAAGCGGGGATTGAGCCTGGAACCTTCTACCAACCGAGCTATACCGTGTGTGTTAGATGTTAGTGTGATCTAGGGCTGGGCGATATATCGATATACTCAACATATTGCGGGTTTGTCTCTGTGCGATACAGAAAATGTCTATATTGTGATATTCGAGTATACGCCCTCACGCAGTTGCTTTTAGCTGCTAGTATTACACTGCAGGAACTTCTCGCTCTTTCCTGTCACTCCTTCTCACAGACAAGCGCAACTTCTTACATATGTCACATACTGTCGCGTCATACACCCTCGCATGAGGGACAGAAGCATGGGTAATATTAGCTGTGATGCTAGTGGAGTGGTGCGAGTGGTAATACGAGAGAAATAAAATGCGAATCTGGCAACAAATGAAGGAAGAATTAATTCCTAAGAAAAACAGCACGGGGTCCATCGTCTGGCGGTGGTTTGGCTTCAAGCTGGAATATGTCAAACAAGTATACGGCCAAAGCGTTATTAAAAAAAGTAGCACCTACTGCAAATTTGTAGCATCATTTGAAAAGTCCAGGTACTCCGGCTTCCTCCCACTTCCAAAGACATGCACCTGGGGATAGGTTGATTGGCAACACTAAATTGGCCCTAGTGTGTGAATGTGAGTGTGAATGTTGTCTGTCTCTCTGTGTTGGCCCTGCGATGAGTTGGCGACTTGTCCAGGGTGTACCCCGCCTTCCGCTCGATTGTAGCTGAGATAGGCGCCAGCGCCCCCCGCGACCCCGAAAGGGAATAAGCGGTAGAAAATGGATGGCATTTGAAAAGTCCCCCGCTAGAGAATGATGAGTGCTTGAAACTGACTGTCAACATCTCCGTTTGGTGCCATACCCACAAAATGTTGAAGCAACTATTTCCAGATCATATGAAAAAAATTGTCAAAAACAGAATTTAATAACGTCCATAGTAACCTACCACATAGCAAAGGACATACACTATTTGATATTCTGTTACACAGCTCATTTTTAATCGGCAGTAATTGAAATATCTTGTGTGACATCATGCACAAGATATCACTTTATTTGTTTTAAACTATTGTAGTGGTGTTCTGTACAAAAAGTGCACTTTAATTTAGTGTTGTTTTGATATGTCTTCCTAGTGACATCATGCACAAAAGTGCACTCATAGCCTGTTTTAAAATGCCTCTGACAATCTTGCACTTTGTTTTGAAATTACATGAATGTTTGTGCCACTGCATCTACAACTAAAAAAGGGTGAAGGTTGGCGATATTAACATTTAAATAAAACGGTCTCCGCAGCATTTCAAACTGAGCACATTCACAACCAGCAGTCAGCCAACCATTAGAGGCGACCAATACACAGTCACAGCGAACTGAAGTGAATTATATTTATATAGCGCTTTTTTCTAGTGACTCGAAGTGCTTTACATTGTGAAACCCAATAACTAAATTACATTTAAACCAGTGTGGGTGGCACTGGGAGCAGGTGGTTAAAGTGTCTTTCCTGAGGACACAACGGTGACAAGTGACTAGGATGGCAGAAAGGGGAGATCGAACCTGTAACCCTCAATTTGCTGGCACGGCCACTCTACTAACCGAGCTATACCGCCCCTAATGAGTGAGGGACGCAAACAGACTGGACAAGTTGGTAGAGAAGGCCAGTAACGTGGTGGGAGTGGAGCAGGACTCTCTGGCGGTGGTGTCAGAGAGAAGAAGTCTAGCAAAACTCCTAGCCATTATGGACAACACCTCCCACCCACTACACTCGGACCTTGCGAAGAGAATGAGCACGTTCAGTGGAAGGCTCAGACTCCCAAAATGCAACACGGAACGACACAGGAGGTCCTTCATACCGACAGCCATCAGACTGTATAATGCATATGTTCCTTCTTGACTGCACTTAAATGTAGAATATATGTAGAATATATTTAAATTATTCATATAGTATATATATAATATATGGCATATATTATTTATCATTATTATGGTTTATTGTGAGCGAACTGTGGTGCTGAATTTCCCTCAGGGATCAATAAAGTACTTTCTATTCTATTCTATTCTAATGTGGCCTAATGTGAGAGCGAATAATAGTGAGTGACAACAGAGGTTGAAAATGGATCAGTCAGTAGCTCCTGAAAATATTGAAAAAAAAACAAAATGCACTTCAGTACCCCCGAACAGGACAAGCGGTAGAAAATGGATGGATGGGCATTATTACATCGGTGCCCTCCCCTCCCACAGAGTTACCCACAGGGTGCCAACAGGCACGCATTTTAATCCAGGAATTTGACCGCACGCCTCGCGGTTCTCTAGGCACCCAAAACCAGGAAATGGTCCCGCGCAAATGAACCACAAGGCTGCCTTGGTGTGTACATCCAAACAAATTATGGAGTTGCGGAGACACGTTAAGTATTAAAAACACTTTCCTTCTTTCCTCGACTTCCATCGTTTGCCTGCATTGTAAAGCTGGTTGCTACAGATACAAAAGCAGGGGTGCCCAAAGTACAGACGACCGTAACATCAACCGTGCACAGAGAAACCCTTTGTCCATGCACAAGTCACGCCAAAATAACGGACATAATAACATTTTATTTGGCCGAAGACATATGTCCTACATATACTGTAAGCAGCACAATGAATGTGACTTTGGTCCATCATCTTATTTTTTCACTTGTTTGCACTTTATGATCGCACTCAGCATTGGCATGTCTATTTCAGTTAGCCCCTTGTCTTTTGTGCATTTTACTCTATTATTAATTGGTGTTTTTTTATAGTTCCATTTTAAAATGAAAGCCGAGCTCACGTACCGTTTGTTTGAAATAAAAACTAAAATTAAGTGTGTTTTAATTAACAATACATAATTGTGATTCATAATTGTAATTTCAATATTGATGAAAATAATCGTGATTATTATTTTGGCTATAATCTTGCAGCTTTACCATCTTTTTAAATAAGGTTTTTGTGTGTACAGTGGGGCAAAAAAGATATTTAGTCAGCCATCGATTGTGCAAGTTCTCCCACTTAAAATGATGACAGAGGTCTGTCATTTTCATCATAGGTACACTTCAACTGTGAGAGACAGAATGTGAAAAAAAATATATCCAGGAATTCACATTGTAGGAATTTAAAAACATGTATTTGTAAATTATGTTGGAAAATAAGTATTTGGTCAACCATTCAAAGCTCTCACTAATGGAAGGAGGTTATGGCTCAAAATCTCACGATACATGGCCCCTTTCATTCTTTCCTTAACACGGATCAATTGTCCTGTCCCCTTAGCAGAAAAACAGCCCCAAAGCATGATGTTTCCACCCCCATGCTTCACAGTAGGTGTGGTGTTCTTGAGATGCAACTCAGTATTCTTCTTCCTCCAAACACGATGAGTTGAGTTTATACCAAAAAGTTCTACTTTGGTTTCATCTGACCACATGACATTCTCTCAATCTTCTGCTGTATCATCGAGATATCCATTTTGGTATAAACTCAACTCTTCGTGTTTGGAGGAAGAAGAATACTGAGTTGCATCCCAAGTTGACCATACCTACTGTGAAGCATGGGGGTGGAAACATCATGCTTTGGGGCTGTTTTTCTGCTAAGGGGACAGGACGACTGATCCGTGTTAAGGAAAGAATGAATGGGGCCATGTATCGTGATATTTTGAGTCAAAACCAGTGAGAGCTTTGAATGGTTGACCAAATACTTATTTTCCACCATAATTTACAAATAAATTATTTAAAATTCTTACAATGTGAATTCCTGGATTTTTTTTTTCACATTCTGTCTCTCACAGTTGAAGTGTACCTATGATGACAATTACAGACCTCTGTCATCATTTTAAATGGGAGAACTTGCACAATCGGTGGCTGACTAAATACTTTTTTGCCCCACTGTACTTAGACTTAGACTTCCTTTTTTTGTCATTCAAATTTGAATTGTATAGTACAGATAAGTACAAAGTTTTGTTGCATCAGCTCGTTATAGTGCAGGATAAAAGAGCAATAATGTGCAAATATAAATAAGTAGATTACTGTCAGGTTCAAACACTGATGACATCTATTAAACAGGACAAGTAGCAAAGAATCAAACAGACAAATTTAATTTGGCTCAGTGAGGAGAAATATGTACATCTGTACCCTTGTACAGTGTCATCATGCTCTGCCAAAAGATCGCTCGCCTCCTTTTATTTGGACCTTCCCTGACCACATGGCAACAGCTGCTTCCAAAGGGACGGGGTCGTAAACAGCCATCGCCTTTGATTAAAAAACAGTTCAAAAGAAAAGCTTGGTTCAAAAAAGAGGTCGTAAAGGAGTTCAAAAACAGGTTCGTAAAATAGTTCAAAAACGAGGTGTCTGGAACTTGGGCACAATCCTGCATTCTCTCCGCTTTGTAGTTCTACGGTTAAAACAATATCTTTATGTTGATTACAATACATGATAGAAACAGAACACCTTCATGTTGCTTCCCCCCCTACACAGTGGAGTTTTACAAGCCTTCTTCTTGGTAGGCTCAAAGACAACTTTTGGTCTTCTCGCCAGGAACTCATTTCAACACAAAGTTTTTGTGATAACTTAGATACAATTATTCTAACAATTAATGTACAGATAAATATATTGCACTTTTTCATATGCATCCACGTTTATGGATGTATGTTATATTGTCTTTATATTCCAGGGGGGAATTAAGGGGAAATTGAGGGGATTATTATGATGCGTTCAAGGATCTTATGGCCTGAGGGAAGAAGCTGTTACAGAACCTGAAGGTTCTGATACAGAGGCTGCGGAACCTCTTTTGGTCAGCCAGTAGCTTTTTGTGATGTGCTATGTGGCTTTTACCATGGAGACACTCATTTACTGCACCGTCATGTCATCATGCTCCTGCCTGTGGCATTGTGCTATGTTTTCAAACACGCAGTACACAAATATACTATCTACTACTTTTTGTGGGCTTTTTAGACACAATACTACAGTGCATGTAGGAGCCCATTTGTTTTAGCGTGAGCTCATGGAAGACGCTGGCACTAACTGCGAGCGTGCACTGGAATGTTACAGATGCAAGAAAATGCATAATGCATATAAAATATATTAGCAATATCTTCTATATAAAAAAATACCTGCAGGCAAACTATGAAAACACATCAATTGAATTTGTTTTAAACAGCCCCTTAAATCACCCAGCAGCTATAAATTCATAAAATTATATTGTTGAACAGACAATGTTTTGTATAACAAGCCATCGATGTAGTCCACCCATCAATCCACTTTCTACTGCTTGTTCCTTTCTGGGTCTGGGGTAGAGGGGCTGGAGCATAGCTTAGCTGTGCAAGAGCAGAAGGTAGGTGCAACCTGGACAAGCTGGCACCAAATGGCAACCCCACCAATGTATTTGGAGGTTGGAGGAAGCCGAAGTACCCAGAGAGAACCCACGCAGTCAGTGGGAGACCATGCACACTCCACACTAATACATGTAATAAATAGCACTTGTCAAAGCCATGCACAACTACTGTATGTGTCTTCATAATAATTATCCCTTTAAGCAGACTCCAAACCTGTGTTCTAGGAATGGGTACTTTTCACATTTATCATAAATTAATCACGTTATGTATTTTGTCTGCTCCTTTACCTTAACGGCAGAGTGGGTTGCAGTGATATTGTTAGGTTTTCAAAACGGTGAGTACCCCGGGACCAACAGTTGGTGATTAGAGCGGGTCCCTGGGAAATTCAATTGATCCCCAATTTAGAAAAATATATGTTTTTCTTATATTCTACTTTTTCTTAACTTGTAGCATTAAACTCCTTTGATGTTATGATATGGTTATAATTAAAGTAACTGAAAACATTTTCTTTGTTTCATCACTATTTACATCAGGGGTCTCAAACTCAATTTACCTGTGGGCCACTGGATGCAGAGTCTGGGTGAGGCTGGGCCGCGAGAAAATATTTCTTAAAAAATATATTTCTAAATGTCTTTATTTTCATTTTGAACACAAAATAAAATCAAAATATAATTGAACAAAAAGAAGATTAAAAAACATGAGGCAATGCAAATTAAATAAAAAAACAAACAAATAACGGTTTGAATTGTGTCCAGGTTATCGGGGACTGTTATTACTAACGGTATTACTGACGGACAGATGTTGTGGTGCGACTGCAGCGAGCCACGTTAGAAAACCCTCGTCTCCATGGCAACATCTCTGTCGCTTTCTCCCATTTGCCGCTTTTCCACTAACGCAGGGGTAGGCAACCCAGAACACTGAAAGAGACATTTTGGACCCAAATAACAAAAATCGTCTCTGTCTGGAGCAAAAGAGGGGGCGGGGGGGTATTTGGGGGTTTCTCTGCTTGCATCATGCAAGTGACGTCAATGTTCGGCCCTTGAGAGCCACATACCACACCGTGATTGGTAGATTCCTTCAGCTCCGCACACAACGCTGCCATTCATACAAAACTTGCAGGACGCACTAACATTAAACTTTCATATTAAGGTGGTGGCCGCAAAATAACGTCTCGCGGGCCGCAATTGGCCCGAGGGCCGCATGTCTGAGGCCTCTGATCAAGATGCTTGATATATACATGGTATAAGGCGACTATTAGTCAGCACGATCCAGTAATTTTTAGAGCACACATGTTTACTGCTGGCATACTGTACCTGTCAGTGAAGCTGGACTGTGTGTCACTCATGGGGCTTCCGGTTCGAGATTTGCAGCGATTTATATCCGATTAACATTTTCCAGGGTGCGATGAGGCGCGACGTCAAAAATGAATAATTTTAAAAGTAGAGCTGTGTATGGTAAATAACCTTATGTCTGTGGGTAGTAACGGTATTACTGACGGAGAGATGTCGCGGTGCGACTGCACCGAGCCACGTTAGAAAACCCTCGTCTCCATGGCAACATCTCTGTCGCTTTCACTCATTTGCCGCTTTTCCACTAACGTAGGGGTAGGCAACCCAGAACATTGAAGGAGCCATTTTGGACCCAAATAACAAAAATCGTCTGTCTGGAGCAAAAATGGGGGGGGATTGGGGGTTTCTTTGCTTGCATCATGCAAGTGACGTCAATGTTCGGCCCTTGAGAGCCACATACCACACCGTGATTGGTAGATTCCTTCAGCTCCGCACACAACGCTGTCAAGCGGCATTCATACAAAATTTGCGGGCCGCACTAACATTAAACTTTCATATAAATGTGGGGGCCGCAAAATAACGTCTTGCGGGCCTGAGACCCCTGATTTACATTGTAAATTGTCACTGAAGGTATCAAAACTATGAGTGGACACATGTGGAGTTATGCAGTTAACAAAAAAAAAAGGTGAGATAACTGAATACATGTTTTATATTTTAGTTTCTTCAAAGTAGCCACGCTTTGCTCTGATCACTGCATTGCACACTCCTGGCATTCTTTCGATGAGTTTCAAAGCAGGGATCAGAGCAAAGGGTGGCTATTTTGAAGAAACTAGAATACAAAACATGTTTTCAGTTATTGCACCTTTTTGTGTTAAGTACATAACTCCACATGTGTTCTTTTATAGTTTTGATGCTTTCAGTGACAATCTACAATGTGAATAGTCGGGAAAATAAAGAAAAATGCATTGAATGAGAAGGTGTTTCCAAACTTTTGACCTGTATATTAAGTTATGTTCAAAATGTATCTGAAATTACATCAAAATCTAAAATCTGCATTCACCTTTACCTGCTTACTTGAAAAAAAAGGCATCGATTCAACTTATTTTTAATTGGTGTGTTGTTTTGTTTAGTTTTTTTTATATCATTACATCACATCCCTTAAACGTCGACAAGAAAGAGCACAGCATGATTTTCATATCTTTAATTGTTTAAATAAAATCTGTGGTGACTGGCTAGTGTTCATGGTAGCTGCAAAACTAGCATGTGGTGATATAGCGTACAGGGGATCATGTCTGCAATGAGCATATTTTGAAACAGCCATAGTCTAGTCTGCTGACAACAGGTTTATTTCGATAATTACGGCTGCCACTAAAAAACTACTTACTATAATCGACTATCTTATCTCATGAAGTGTAGTGAAGTTATTGTGGGGACAAGATGGGGATAAGACAAAGAGATTATAACAACAACAATAACAGAACAACAACAACATATATGATATACACAAATATGATACCAAAAATTATAGCAAAGAAGTAGTTACTGCTGATCCGCCTCCGCTTGAGATGGTTTCCTGCTGGCTCCGCTGTGAACGGGACTCTCGCTGCTGTGTTGGATCCGCTTTGGACTGGACTCTCGCGACTGTGTTGGATCCATTGTGGATTGAACTTTCACAGTATCATGTTAGACCCTCTCGACATCCATTGCTTTCCTCCTCTCTAAGGTTCTCATAGTCATCATTGTCACCGACATCCCACTGGGTCATTATTGTCACCGATGTCCCACTGGGTGTGAGTTTTCCTTGCCCTTATGTGGGCCTACCGAGGATGTCGTGGTGGTTTGTGCAGCCCTTTGAGACACTAGTGATTTAGGGCTATATAAGTAAACATTGATTGATTGATTGATTGATGTAGACAGAAATGACAATGAACATTATTGCACTATAATTGGAACAAAAGCATATCAATAGAAAAAACAATATTGATAAAGAATAATAATGATTACCTATATTATCAACATAAATCACTTCAAATGCCATCCATCCAAGCATCCATTTTCTACCGCTTGTCCCTTTTTTTGGTTCGCAGGGGGCGCTCGAGCCTATCTCAGCTGCATTCGGGCGGAAGGTGCCGTACACCTTGGAAAAGTCACCACCTCATCACAGGGCCAACACAGACGGACATCATTCACACTCACATTCACACACTAGGGCCAATTTAGTGTTGCCAATCAACCTATCCGCATGTGCATGTCTTTAGAGGTGGGAGGAAGCCGGAGTACCCGGAGGGAACCCACGCAAACTCTACACAGAAAGATCCCGAACCCGGGATTGAATTTAGGACTACTCAGGACCTTCGTACTATGAGGCACATGCACTAACCCCTGTACTACCGTGCTACCGCCAAATGCAACAACACATAAATGTACTAAATACTTGAATTACAAAAAAAAGCAGGTAAAGAGTGGGAGAAAGAAGAAGTGAATTGTATCTACATAGCGCTTTTCTCTAGTGACTCCAAGCACTTTTAGATAGTGAAACCCGATATCTAAATCACATTTATACCAGTGTGGCTGGCACTGGGAGCAGGTGGGTAAAGTGTCTTGCCCAAGGACACATCAGCAGTGACTAGGATGGCGGAAGCAGGGATCAAACCTGGAACCCTAAAGTTGCTGGCACGGCCACTCTACCAACTGAGCTATACCACCCCAGAGCAGACTATGTTAACCCTGTACATTGTTATGGTAAAATTGGTCAAGCTTGAGCCGTGTTTTGTAAGCAATGGGAGGGACACGGTAAACAGACAATCGCGTAACAGTACCAACAATGAAGTTCTGTCTCGCTGTTGATTGTCTGCATGGAGCGAGAAGAGAAATTGAAATTGAGTGCGGGAGCAAATATATTGTGGATAAAAAGAAAAGGTCAACTCAGTCGATAGTATGTTTTTTTTCTAAACGTAGTCTTTCGCCGCGATAATTTTTTCTTTTCAACATGTATGTATGAACTAAACAACAGGTAGGAAATAAAGTGCAGTACTGTACGAATAAAACAAATAAAATATTTTTTAAAATGCTGCTTTAAAATACTAAATTTGGTCCATCCATCCATTTTCTACTGCTTATCGGGTGATGCTGGAGCCTATCTCAGCTGCATTTGTGTCCAATAAAATCTAAACAATGATTACTGCATAACATAATTTATAAGAATAACAGACCAAATTTTATGCTACACAGACCACGTCACTTCCTGGCATTATGTTTACATTTTCACACTTTGCACTATTTTAAGCATTTCTCACATATTCCTTATGTTTGCACCTTCTTTTTAAGAGGTTATTGTGATGATTGCGGGGCATCGTGATGATGCGGGTCGTTCTGTCAGGGATGCAGTCGGGCTCGACAACAGCATGAAGGTAAGAAATAATTTATTTAACAAAAAAAAACAGACTAAGTCAAAACAAACAGAACTAGCATAGAAGCTACAAAAAACCCAAAAGCGCTAGCATGGGAGCTAGAGAAATAACAAAATAACACAAAAAACTAGCAAAAGGCACAAAAGGCAAAACAAAACTACTCGCACGGGAGCTAGAGGAACAAAGGCTTAGCACGAAAGCTAGCAAGTAAAGGTATGGGATTACCGAATCGAGGATCAAGGTGGTCACTGTTGTGCGAACACAAATTGGGAGGCAAGACTGAATGAACAGAAAAGGCAGGCTCAAATGAAGACAGTAATCAGGAGGCAGGTGCGCGTCAAAAACAAGAGGCAGGTGAATCTAATGAGTAACTATGGAAACAGAACAAACCAGGAACTAAAAAAGTCAAACACTAACAGAATATAATCCAAAAACGAATCAAAACCAGAACATGATATGATCCGAGCAGCTGATCATAACAGTTAATGTTAAGTGTCTGTGAGTTTAGAAATGTGTTTAAAATGATTGAGAGTTGTGCATGATTGTGTTAATATGTTTCTGACAATAGCTTAGGATTTTATAATCAGAGGATGGATTTATTTTGAAAATAAAAGGTTAACATTTAATATATTTTCTCCTGGTCCACATTTTCCATAAATCAATAATTATCGATATCGACCAACATAAAAAATGTATACCGTGATACTGTTATCAGCTATATCTCTTAGCCCAGGGGTCGGCAACCCAAAACGTTGAAAGAACAATATTGGACCAAAAAAAAAATATCTGTCTGGAGACGCAATAAATTAAAAGCCGTATATAAGTCTTATAATGAAGACAAGACATGATGTAAGTGTCTATATTAGCTATAATAGCCTACTATCAAAATGACTATGTGTTGCAGGCTAAAGCAAATCTTCGTTGTCAGAAATGTTGAAATTTTATATTTTTCCTGCACATGGAAATTACTGGCTTTTAATGGGCAAAGGTATAGATGTGTGTGTCCAAGATAAAAGGAAACGGCATCTTTGGCAACCCAAGTAATTTTTGCTGTGGTCTGGGACAACATGGCACACAAACAACTATCTGAAAAGCAGCCAATATTACATACAGATAATGTGTCATGAGACATGCAAAACTAAATTATACACAAAGAGGGTAAAAGTCAAGGATATTAAATGAGCTCAAATATACCTAGAAACGTTTTGATTGATTGATTGAAACTTTTATTAGTAGATCGCACAGTTCAGTACATATACCGTACAATTGACGACTAAATGGTAACACCCGAATATGTTTTTCAACTTGCTTAATCAATTCATGGTAAACGAGGCATAATGATGCAAAATGTACATACAGCTAGCCTACATAGCGTGTTAGCATTGATTAGCCTGCAGTCATGCACTGACCAAATATGCTTGATTAGCACTCCAATAAGTCAATAACAATAACAAAGCGCACCTTTGTGCATTCACATACAGAATGAAACTTTTGGTTGACAAAATGAGACAAAGAAGGAGTGGAAGATTATACATGTAAACAAACTGTTGCGTCACAGTCCACACTATGGCGAGTTCTAGAACCACCGAAATTATTTGGACAAATCGATGTTTACTGAAAACTCTCATCAGTCAAGCATACACACAAACATATAAAACAGTGGGCTTTCTAACAATTGGGAAGGTTTGTGTCATGTTTGTCCTCAAACAAAAAACATACTAAAACAAAAAAAATGTTTTTTCCCCCATTTTTTTCCCGTTTTTAATCCTTTCTTTTTTTAAATGCTCCTAGGAGCCACTTGGGTGGCACTAAAGAGCCACATTTAAGTAAAACATTTGAAAAAATATTCCTGCTTGACTTTGACAACAAAATTTAATATTGTGGTCTTTTTTTTAAAGTGAATCTATATTATGGAAGCAAGAAATGTACCGTTATTAATCGCAATAGTCTGGGCTATTCTGCTTAGGCTGCTGCCCCCGTGACCCGACCTCGGATAAGCGGGAGAAAATGGAGGGATGGATGGATGATCGCAATTAATCAAAATTCACAAATAGGATCAATCTGATTTGACCGTGCTGGTAATAAGCCATGAGAGCTGTCAAACAAAATTGACTTTGTATCTTTTTTACTCCACAAACTTTGGTCACGTGACAAAAATAACAAAATGTGAGGCTTTTTCTTATTTTTTTCCTCAGTTTTTTGTTTTTCATGTGGAAGCTGCCCCGTCACACTAGGAGTGATGGTTTAGGTGACTTGCAGGAGGAGAAGGATGAGAGGAAATGTGGGGCAGCCTCCCCAGCTCATCTCCTTCCTTCCTTCCTCCCTCCCTCCATCATGGTATTTGTCTTTCAGACAGAGATAAACTACTGGCTTTTTATTAACTTGCTGATGGTAGAGAATTGCTTTCTCCATCCACACGCATTTTTCAAACAAACAGCTGCAAAGTATATATCCCCCCAATAATTCCTCTCACTATTATTTCTCATTCTTCCTGCCTCCCTGTGCAATCGCTGTCTCACCTCAGTGGATGAAGTACACAAGCACAATTCATTGACTTCCATTATGCGGATGTAAAATATATGCATTTGTACGCTCACTCAAGGAATAGCATTTGGAAAAAAAGGGATAAATCAAGCGATGAGTTGGAAGTTGCGCGCACGATTTCACGCTTCTTCGCACTAAAAGATTTCAAATGTGTGAAACAGCCAATTATTTTTTTGCTACATGCGTGACAGTGTGTTTGCACGCGTGTGTGTGTTAGTGTGTGTAAAGTCCTACTGAGGAGATGGCGCCTGAGGGGTGGAGTTGTCTGGCTGTCTCCTCCTCCTCCCCTCACTCATCAGTTGACTAATTGCGCTCCACTCGCTTGTTGTTGACGACGCCTGCCACCTGTCCATCAGTATAACGTGGTGTGTTACTCATAATGTTTACATACATTAAAAAAAATAGAAGCACGTTCATACTTAATTTGTACAGTACGATAAGATGTACAGCAGAGGTCACCAACGCAGTGCCCGCGGGCACCAGGTAGCCCGTAAGGACCAGATGAGTCGCCCACTGCCCTGTTCTAAAAATAACTCAAATAGCAGCACTTACCAGTGAGCTGCCTCTATTTTTAGGGTCCGCCCTGCAATGGCAAAGGACATCCATGTCCTTTGCCATGCAAGGACCCTATTGAATCTGTAACGTTTCTTATTATTATTCTTTCTTTCTTTCTTTCTTTCTTTATTCCGCACCGTCGCGCCCCAACATCACCCCCTTAACATGCTTCAAAACTCACCAAAGTTGACACACACGTCGGTCTACCGTGACACCACAACGTATTAAGCAACCAAACCCCAAAAATCAAAAATGCGCTCTAGCGCCCCCTAGGAAAAAAAAAAAACAGACTGCTTGTAACTTCCGTTAGGAATGTCGTAGAGACATGAAACAAAAACCTCTGTGTAGGTCTGACTTAGACCTAAATTCCATAATTGTATCTTCTGGGGCCAAAATCAACAAAAAATTTTCAAAAACCCATTAAAAGCCAAATTTTCACAAAAAATGCAATTTTTGCCTCTTTGAGCTGTAATTTGCCCCCCTTAAAATGCTTCAAAACTCACCAAACTTGGCACACACATCAGGACTGGCAGAAATTGCGATCTAATGAAAAAAAAAAATAAAAATACTCAAAATTGCGCTCTAGCGCAATTTTTAAATAAAACACAGAAAAAACTGCTTCCAGGAAGAAAACATAAACAAAACTGCTTGTAACTTCCGGTAGGAATGTCGGAAAGACATGAAACAAAAACTTCTATGTAGGTCTTACTTAGACCTACATTTTAATAATTGACAGCTAGCAGAAAAAATCAACAAGAAGTTGGCAATTACCCCTTCAAAATAAAAGTTTTCGTGAAAACCCGTAACCTTTTTCAAATCGAAACTCCTCCCAGTGCGTTTGTCGTTTCGGCTTCAAACTCGCACAGGAGAGAGATTGAACCCTTTTAAAAAAAGTGGTCGGACAAAATTGTGATAAGTTTTAAGGGTTTGATTTTACGCGCCTTCAAAGATCCCCTGCGCAAATTTTCCTAAAAAAGATAATTTTTACCTCTTTGAGCTGTAATTTGACCCCCTTAAAATGCTTCAAAACTCACCAAACTTGGCACACACATCAGGACTGGCAACAATTGCGAGCTGATAAAAAAACCAAACCCCAAAACTCAAAATTGTGCTCTAGCGCCCCCTAGGAATACAACACAGACAAACTACTCCTAGGAAGAAAACAAAGACAAAACTGCTTGTAACTTCCGGTAGGAATGTCGTAGAGACATGAAACAAAAACCACTATGTAGGTCTGACTTAGACCTACATTTGAATAATTAACATACTTTGGCAAAAATCAACAGGGAGCTTGATATTTTCACTTCAATACAACAACTGCATTACTTTCACAATGCATTAAATAGTGTCACCAAGGCTTCTCCTGCCGTGGGGATCGGGGACAGCAACCCAAGGCGCGCTCGCACCTTCGCACCCTAATTTGACCCCCTTAACTTGCTTCAAAACTCACCAAAATTGACACACACGTCGGTATGGAGCGGCAGACCCACTTATTAAGCAACCAAAACCCAAAAATTAAAATTGCAAGCTAGCGCCCCCTAGGAAGAGACAAAAAACAGACTGCTTGTAACTTCCGTTAGGAATGTCGTAGAGACATGAAACAAAAACCTCTGTGTAGGTCTGACTTAGACCTACATTTCCAATAAACACTTCTGTACCTAAAATCAACAGGAAGTTGGCAAAAACCCCTTCAAAACAAAATGTTCGCAAAATATGCCTTTTTTGCCTCTTTGAACTGAAATTTGACCCCCTTAAAATGCTTCAAAGTGCAAGTTAGAGCTATACAATGCCAAGCGAAAGCCATTTATCAACAACATCCAGAAACGCAAATCTATAATTTGACCCCCTTAACATGCTTCAAAACTCACCAAATTTTACACACACATCAGGACTGGTGAAAATTGCCATCCAATGAAAAAACCAAACCCCAAAAATGAAAATTGTGCTCTAGCGCCTCCTAGGAAAATAAACTGATAAAACTGCTTGTAAATTCTGTTAGGAATGTCGTAGAGTGATGAAACAAAAACTTCTATGGAGGTCTGACTAAGATCGGGACTCGGGACACGGCGGCGGCGGCGGCGGCCAACGGCGGACCCGACCAACGCTGCTTGCAGCTTTAATTAGGGTCCGCCCTGCAATGGCAAAGGACATCCATGTCCTTTGCCATGCAAGGACCCTATTGAATCTGCTGCGTTTTATTAGGGTCCGCCCTGCAATGGCAAAGGACATCCATGTCCTTTGCCATGCAAGGACCCTATTGAATCTGCTGCGTTTATTATTATTATTAGGGTCCGCCCTGCCAGCAAAGGACATCCATGTCCTTTGCTAAGGCAAGGACCCTATTGAATCTGTAACGTTTCTTATTATTATTATTATTATTATTATTATTATTCTTCCGCAGCTTCGAACTCTAATTTGACCCACTGACCATGCTTCAAAACTCACCAAATTTGGCACACACATCGGTAAGGCTTGGCAAAAACACATATTAAGCAACCAAACCCCAAAAATGAAAAATGCGCGCTAGCGCCCCCTACGAAAAAAAAAAAAAAAAATGCTTGTAACTTCCGGTAGGAATGTCGTAGAGACATGAAACAAAATCCTCTATGTAGAACTGACCTAGACCTAAATTCCCCATCAGAAACTCCTATACCTAAAATCAACAGAAATTTTGCAAAACCCTTTCAAAGCAAAATTTTCGCCAAAAAACGCTATTTTTGCCTCTTTGAGCTGCAATTTGACCGCCTTAAAATGCTTCAAAACTCACCAAACTTGGAACACACATCAGGACTGGCAGAAATTGTGATCTAATGAAAAAAAAAAAAAAAAAATCTCAAAATTGTGCTCTAGCGCAATTTTTCAATAAAACACAGAAAAAACTGCTTCCAGGAAGAAACCACAGACAAAACTGCTTGTAACTTCGGGTAGGAATGCCGGAAAGACATGAAACAAAAACTTCTATGTAGGTCTCATTAAGACCTACATTTTAGTAATTGACAGCTAGCAGAAATAATCAACAGGAAGTTGGCAATTACCCCTTCAAAATAAAAGTTTTGTAAAAACCCGTCACCTTTTTCAAATCGAAACTCCTCCCAGTGCGTTTGTCGTTTCGGCTTCAAACTCGCACAGGAGAGAGATTGAACCCTTTTAAAAAAAGTGGTCGGACAAAGTTGTGATAAGTTCTAAGGTTTTGATTTTACGCGCCTTCAAAGAACCCCTGCGCAAATTTTCCAAAAAAATATCATTTTTACCTCTTTGAGCTGTAATTTGACCCCCTTAAAATGCTTCAAAACTCACCAAACTTGGCACACACATCAGGACTGGCAAAAATTGCGATCTAGTGAAAAAACCAAACCCCAAAACTCAAAATTGTGCTCTAGCGCCCCCTAGGAATACAACACAGACAATACCCTAATTTGACCCCCTTAACATGCTTCAAAACTCACCAAAGTTGACACACACGTCGGTACGGTGTCCCTCCCCAACATATTAAGCAACCAAACCCCTAAAATTAAAATTGCGCGCTAGCGCCCCCTAGCAAAAAACAAAAACAAACCGCTTGTAACTTCCGTCAGGAATGTCGTAGAGACATGAAACAAAAACCTCTGTGTAGGTCTGACTAAGACCTACATTTCCAATAAAAAATGTCTATACCCAAAATCAACAGAAATCTTGCAAATACTCATTCAAAGCAAAATTTTCGCAAAAAAATGCTATTTTTGCCTCTTTGAGCTGCAATTTGACCCCCTTAAAATGCTTCAAAACTCACCAAACTTGGCACACACATCAGGACTGGCAGAAATTGCGATCTAGTGAAAAAACCAAACCTTAAAACTCAAAATTGCGCTCTATTGCAATTTTTGAAAAAAACACAGAAAAACTGCTCCTAGGAAGAGGAAACGGATAAAACTGCTTGTAACTTCTGGTAGGAATGTCGGACTGACATGAAACAAAAACCTCTATGTATGTCTCACTTAGACCTACATTTTAATAGGTGGCATCTTTCAGTTAAAATCAACAGGAAGTTGGCAATTACCCCTTCAAAATAAAAATTTTGTAAAAAGCCGTCACCTTTTTCCAGACAAAACTGCTTGTAACTTCTGTTAGGAATGTCGTAGAGACATGAAACAAAGACCTCTATGTTGGTCTGACTAAGATCGGGACTCGGGACACGGCGGCGGCGGCCAACGGCGGACCCGACCAACGCTGCTTGCAGCTTTAATTATTATTATTCCGCCGCCTCTTTGAACCTTAATTTGACCCACTGACCATGCTCCAAAACTCACCAAATTTCACACACTCATCAGAACTGGCGAAAATTGCCATCTAATAAAAAAACCAAACCCGAAAAATGAAAAATGCGCTCTAGCGCCCCCTACGAAAATCAAAAAACAGATTGCTCGTAACTTCCGTTAGGAATGTCGTAGAGACATGAAACAAAATCCTCTATGTAGAACTGACCTAGACCTAAATTCCCCATCAGAAAGTCCTATACCTAAAATCAACAGAAATTTTGCAAAACCCTTTCAAAGCAAAATTTTCGCAAAAAATGCTAATTTTGCCTCTTTGAGCTGTAATTTGACCCCCTTAAAATGCTTCAAAACTCACCAAACTTGGCACACACATCAGGACTGGCAGAAATTGTGATCTAATGAAAAAAAAAAAAAAAAAATCTCAAAATTGTGCTCTAGCGCAATTTTTCAATAAAACACAGAAAAAACTGCTTCCAGGAAGAAACCACAGACAAAACTGCTTGTAACTTCGGGTAGGAGTGCCGGAAAGACATGAAACAAAAACTTCTATGTAGGTCTCATTAAGACCTACATTTTAGTAATTGACAGCTAGCAGAAATAATCAACAGGAAGTTGGCAATTACCCCTTCAAAATAAAAGTTTTGTAAAAACCCGTCATCTTTTTCAAATCGAAACTCCTCCCAGTGCGTTTGTCGTTTCGGCTTCAAACTCGCACAGGAGAGAGATTGAACCCTTTTAAAAAAAGTGGTCGGACAAAATTGTGATAAGTTTTAAGGGTTTGATTTTACGCGCCTTCAAAGAACCCCTGCGCAAATTTTCCCAAAAAATATCCTTTTTACCTCTTTGAGCTGTAATTTGACCCCCTTGAACTGCTTCAAAACTCACCAAACTTGGCACACACATCAGGACTGGCAACAATTGCGAGCTGATGAAAAAACCAAACCTCAAAACTCAAATGTGTGCTCTAGCGCCCCCTAGGAATACAACACAGACAATACCCTAATTTGACCCCCTTAACATGCTTCAAAACTCACCAAACTTGGCACACACATCAGGACTGGCAGAAATTGCGATCTAATGAAAAAACCAAACCTCAAAACTCAAATGTGTGCTCTAGCGCCCCCTAGGAATACAACACAGACAATACCCTAATTTGACCCCCTTAACATGCTTCAAAACTCACCAAACTTGGCACACACATCAGGACTGGCAGAAATTGCGATCTAATGAAAAAACCAAACCTCAAAACTCAAATGTGTGCTCTAGCGCCCCCTAGGAATACAACACAGACAATACCCTAATTTGACCCCCTTAACATGCTTCAAAACTCACCAAATTTGACACACACATTGGTATGGAGCGGCAGACCAACTTATTAGGTAACCAAACCCCAAAAGGCGGCGGCGGCGGCCAACGGCGGACCCGACCAACGCTGCTTGCAGCTTTAATTAGGGTCCGCCCTGCAATGGCAAAGGACATCCATGTCCTTTGCCATGCAAGGACCCTATTGAATCTGCTGCGTTTATTATTAGGGTCCGCCCTGCAATGGCAAAGGACATCCATGTCCTTTGCCATGCAAGGACCCTATTGAATCTGCTGCGTTTTATTATTATTATTATTATTATTATTCTTTCTTTCTTCCGCACCGATACTCGCATATGCGCTGTATTTTGACCCACTGACCATGCCTCAAAGCACACCAAAATTGACACACGCGTCGGTGAGGAGTTTCTCCCCAACATATTAGGGAGCCGAACCAGAAAAATCAAAATTGCGCTCTAGCGCCCCCTAGGAAAAGACAAAAAATGGATTGCTTGTAACTTCCGGTAGGAATGTCGTAGAGACATGAAACAAAATCCTCTATGTAGAACTGACCTAGACCTAAATTCCCCATCAGAAACTCCTATACCTAAAATCAACAGAAATTTTGCAAAACCCTTTCAAAGCAAAATTTTCGCCTAAAATGCTATTTTTGCCTCTTTGAGCTGTAATTTGACCCCCTTAAAATGCTTCAAAACTCACCAAACTTGGCACACACATCAGGACTGGCAGAAATTGTGATCTAATGAAAAAAAAAATTTCTAAAACTCAAAATTGCGCTCTACAGAATTTTTGGAATGAAACACAGAAAAAACTGCTTCTAGGAAGAAAACACAGACAAAACTGCTTGTAACTTCCGGTAGGAATGTCGGAAAGACATGAAACAAAAACTTCTATGTAGGTCTTACTTAGACCTACATTTTAATAATTGACAGCTAGCAGAAATAATCAGCAGGAAGTTGGCAATTACCCCTTCAAAATAAAAGTTTTCGTGAAAACCCGTAACCTTTTTCAAATCGAAACTCCTCCCAGTGCGTTTGTCGTTTCGGCTTCAAACTCGCACAGGAGAGAGATTGAACCCTTTTAAAAAAAGTGGTCGGACAAAATTGTGATAAGTTTTAAGGGTTTGATTTTACGCGCCTTCAAAGATCCCCTGCGCAAATTTTCCTAAAAAAGATAATTTTTACCTCTTTGAGCTGTAATTTGACCCCCTTAAAATGCTTCAAAACTCACCAAACTTGGCACACACATCAGGACTGGCAACCATTGCGAGCTGATGAAAAAACCAAACCCCAAAACTCAAAATTGTGCTCTAGCGCCCCCTAGGAATACAACACAGACAAACTACTCCTAGGAAGAAAACAAAGACAAAACTGCTTGTAACTTCCGGTAGGAATGTCGTAGAGACATGAAACAAAAACCACTATGTAGGTCTGACTTAGACCTACATTTGAATAATTAACATACTTTGGCAAAAATCAACAGGGAGCTTGATATTTTCACTTCAATACAACAACTGCATTACTTTCACAATGCATTAAATAGTGTCACCAAGGCTTCTCCTGCCGTGGGGCTCGGGGACAGCAACCCAAGGCGCGCTCGCACCTTCGCACCCTAATTTGACACCCTTAACTTGCTTCAAAACTCACCAAAATTGACACACACATCGGTATGGAGCGGCAGACCAACCTATTAAGCAACCAAACCCCGAAAATGAAAATTGCGCGCTAGCGCCCCCTAGGAAGAGACAAAAAACAGACTGCTTGTAACTTCCGTTAGGAATGTCGTAGAGACATGAAACAAAAACCTCTGTGTAGGTCTGACTTAGACCTACATTTCCAATAAACACTGCTGTACCTAAAATCAACAGGAAGTTGGCAAAAACCCCTTCAAAACAAAATTTTCGCAAAATATGCCTTTTTTGCCTCTTTGAACTGAAATTTGACCCCCTTAAAATGCTTCAAAGTGCAAGTTAGAGCAATACAATGCCAAGCGAAAGCCATTTATCAACAACATCCAGAAACGCAAATCTATAATTTGACCCCCTTAACATGCTTCAAAACTCACCAAATTTTACACACACATCAGGACTGGTGAAAATTGCCATCCAATAAAAAAAGCAAACCCCAAAAATGAAAATTGTGCTCTAGCGCCCCCTAGGAAAATAAACTGATAAAACTGCTTGTAAATTCTGTTAGGAATGTCGTAGAGTGATGAAACAAAAACTTCTATGGAGGTCTGACTAAGATCGGGACTCGGGACACGGCGGCGGCGGCGGCGGCGGACCCGACCAACGCTGCTTGCAGCTTTAATTATTAGGGTCCGCCCTGCCAGCAAAGGACATCCATGTCCTTTGCTAAGGCAAGGACCCTATTGAATCTGTAACGTTTCTTATTATTATTCTTTCTTTCTTTATTCCGCACCGTCGCGCCCCAACATCACCCCCTTAACATGCTTCAAAACTCACCAAAGTTGACACACACGTCGGTCTACCGTGACACCACAACGTATTAAGCAACCAAACCCCAAAAATCAAAAATGCGCTCTAGCGCCCCCTAGGAAAAAAAAAAAACAGACTGCTTGTAACTTCCGTTAGGAATGTCGTAGAGACATGAAACAAAAACCTCTGTGTAGGTCTGACTTAGACCTAAATTCCATAATTGTATCTTCTGGGGCCAAAATCAACAAAAAATTTTCAAAAACCCATTCAAAGCCAAATTTTCACAAAAAATGCAATTTTTGCCTCTTTGAGCTGTAATTTGCCCCCCTTAAAATGCTTCAAAACTCACCAAACTTGTCACACACATCAGGACTGGCAGAAATTGCGATCTAATGAAAAAAAAAAAAAAAAATACTCAAAATTGCGCTCTAGCGCAATTTTTGAATAAAACACAGAAAAAACTGCTTCCAGGAAGAAAACATAGACAAAACTGCTTGTAACTTCCGGTAGGAATGTCGGAAAGACATGAAACAAAAACTTCTATGTAGGTCTTACTTAGACCTACATTTTAATAATTGACAGCTAGCAGAAAAAATCAACAGGAAGTTGGCAATTACCCCTTCAAAATAAAAGTTTTCGTGAAAACCCGTAACCTTTTTCAAATCGAAACTCCTCCCAGTGCGTTTGTCGTTTCGGCTTCAAACTCGCACAGGAGAGAGATTGAACCCTTTTAAAAAAAGTGGTCGGACAAAATTGTGATAAGCTTTAAGGGTTTGATTTTACGCGCCTTCAAAGATCCCCTGCGCAAATTTTCCTAAAAAAGAAAATTTTTACCTCTTTGAGCTGTAATTTGACCCCCTTAAAATGCTTCAAAACTCACCAAACTTGGCACACACATCAGGACTGGCAACAATTGCGAGCTGATAAAAAAACCAAACCCCAAAACTCAAAATTGTGCTCTAGCGCCCCCTAGGAATACAACACAGACAAACTACTCCTAGGAAGAAAACAAAGACAAAACTGCGTGTAACTTCCGGTAGGAATGTCGTAGAGACATGAAACAAAAACCACTATGTAGGTCTGACTTAGACCTACATTTGAATAATTAACATACTTTGGCAAAAATCAACAGGGAGCTTGATATTTTCACTTCAATACAACAACTGCATTACTTTCACGATGCATTAAATAGTGTCACCAAGGCTTCTCCTGCCGTGGGGCTCGGGGACAGCAACCCAAGGCGCGCTCGCACCTTCGCACCCTAATTTGACCCCCTTAACTTGCTTCAAAACTCACCAAAATTGACACACACGTCGGTATGGAGCGGCAGACCAACTTATTAAGCAACCAAACCCCAAAAATTAAAATTGCAAGCTAGCGCCCCCTAGGAAGAGACAAAAAACAGACTGCTTGTAACTTCCGTTAGGAATGTCGTAGAGACATGAAACAAAAACCTCTGTGTAGGTCTGACTTAGACCTACATTTCCAATAAACACTTCTGTACCTAAAATCAACAGGAAGTTGGCAAAAACCCCTTCAAAACAAAATTTTCGCAAAATATGCCTTTTTTGCCTCTTTGAACTGAAATTTGACCCCCTTAAAATGCTTCAAAGTGCAAGTTAGAGCTATACAATGCCAAGCGAAAGCCATTTATCAACAACATCCAGAAACGCAAATCTATAATTTGACCCCCTTAACATGCTTCAAAACTCACCAAATTTTACACACACATCAGGACTGGTGAAAATTGCCATCCAATAAAAAACCAAACCCCAAAAATGAAAATTGTGCTCTAGCTCCCCCTAGGAAAAAAACCTGACAAAACTGCTTGTAACTTCTGTTAGAAATGTCGTAGAGACATGAAATAAAAACCTCTATGTTGGTTTGACTAAGACCGGGACTCGGGACACGGCGGCGGCGGCCAACGGCGGACCCGACCAACGCTGCTTGCAGCTTTAATTAGGGTCCGCCCTGCAATGGCAAAAGACATCCATGTCCTTTGCCATGGCAAGGACCCTATTGTTCCTGCTGCGTTTTATTAGGGTCCGCCCTGCAATGGCAAAGGACATCCATGTCCTTTGCCATGCAAGGACCCTATTGAATCTGCTGCGTTTTATTATTATTATTGTTTATTCCGCTCCTTCGCACCCTAATTTGACCCCCTTAACATGCTTCAAAACTCACCAAAGTTGACACACACGTCGGTACGGTGGGCCTTCCCAACTTATTAAGCAACCAAACCCCAAAAATCAAAATTGCGCTCTAGCGCCCCCTAAAACGAAAAAAAAAACAGACTGCTTGTAACTTCCGTTAGGAATGTCGTAGAGACATGAAACAAAAACCTCTATGTAGGTCTGACTTAGACCTAAATTCCATAATTGTATCTTCTGGGGCCAAAATCAACAAAAAATTTTCAAAAACCCATTCAAAGCCAAATTTTCACAAAAAAATGCAATTTTTGCCTCTTTGAGCTGTAATTTGCCCCCCTTAAAATGCTTCAAAACTCACCAAACTTGGCACACACATCAGGACTGGCAGAAATTGCGATCTAATGAAAAAAAAAAAAAAAAAAAATCAAAATTGCGCTCTAGCGCAATTTTTGAATAAAACACAGAAAAAACTGCTTCCAGGAAGAAAACATAGACAAAACTGCTTGTAACTTCCGGTAGGAATGTCGGAAAGACATGAAACAAAAACTTCTATGTAGGTCTTACTTAGACCTACATTTTAATAATTGACAGCTAGCAGAAAAAATCAACAGGAAGTTGGCAATTACCCCTTCAAAATAAAAGTTTTCGTGAAAACCCGTCACCTTTTTCAAATCGAAACTCCTCCCAGTGCGTTTGTCGTTTCGGCTTCAAACTCGCACAGGAGAGAGATTGAACCCTTTTAAAAAAAGTGGTCGGACAAAATTGTGATAAGTTTTAAGGGTTTGATTTTACGCGCCTTCAAAGATCCCCTGCGCAAATTTTCCTAAAAAAGATAATTTTTACCTCTTTGAGCTGTAATTTGACCCCCTTAAAATGCTTCAAAACTCACCAAACTTGGCACACACATCAGGACTGGCAACAATTGCGAGCTGATAAAAAAACCAAACCCCAAAACTCAAAATTGTGCTCTAGCGCCCCCTAGGAATACAACACAGACAAACTACTCCTAGGAAGAAAACAAAGACAAAACTGCTTGTAACTTCCGGTAGGAATGTCGTAGAGACATGAAACAAAAACCACTATGTAGGTCTGACTTAGACCTACATTTGAATAATTAACATACTTTGGCAAAAATTAACAGGAAGCTAGATATTTTCACTTCAATACAACAACTGCATTACTTTCGCAATGCATTAAATAGTGTCACCAAGGCTTCTCCTGCCGTGGGGCTCGGGGACAGCAACCCAAGGCGCGCTCGCACCTTCGCACCCTAATTTGACCCCCTTAACATGCTTCAAAACTCACCAAAATTGACACACACATCGGTATGGAGCGGCAGACCAACTTATTAAGCAACCAAACCCCAAAAATGAAAATTGCGCGCTAGCGCCCCCTAGGAAGAGACAAAAAACAGACTGCTTGTAACTTCCGTTAGGAATGTCGTAGAGACATGAAACAAAAACCTCTGTGTAGGTCTGACTTAGACCTACATTTCCAATAAACACTGCTGTACCTAAAATCAACAGGAAGTTGGCAAAAACCCCTTCAAAACAAAATTTTCGCAAAATATGCCTTTTTTGCCTCTTTGAACTGAAATTTGACCCCCTTAAAATGCTTCAAAGTGCAAGTTAGAGCTATACAATGCCAAGCAAAAGCCATTTATCAACAACATCCAGAAACGCAAATCTATAATTTGACCCCCTTAACATGCTTCAAAACTCACCAAATTTTACACACACATCAGGACTGGTGAAAATTGCCATCCAATAAAAAAACCAAACCCCAAAAATGAAAATTGTGCTCTAGCGCCCCCTAGGAAAATAAACTGATAAAACTGCTTGTAAATTCTGTTAGGAATGTCGTAGACTGATGAAACTAAAACTTCTATGGAGGTCTGACTAAGATCGGGACTCGGGACACGGCGGCGGCGGCGGCGGCCAACGGCGGACCCGACCAACGCTGCTTGCAGCTTTAATTATTATTATTATTCCGCCGCCTCTTTGAACCTTAATTTGACCCACTGACCATGCTCCAAAACTCACCAAATTTCACACACTCATCAGAACTGGCGAAAATTGCCATCTAATAAAAAAACCAAACCCGAAAAATGAAAAATGCGCTCTAGCGCCCCCTACGAAAATCAAAAAACAGATTGCTCGTAACTTCCGTTAGGAATGTCGTAGAGACATGAAACAAAATCCTCTATGTAGAACTGACCTAGACCTAAATTCCCCATCAGAAAGTCCTATACCTAAAATCAACAGAAATTTTGCAAAACCCTTTCAAAGCAAAATTTTCGCAAAAAATGCTAATTTTGCCTCTTTGAGCTGTAATTTGACCCCCTTAAAATGCTTCAAAACTCACCAAACTTGGCACACACATCAGGACTGGCAGAAATTGTGATCTAATGAAAAAAAAAAAAAAAAAATCTCAAAATTGTGCTCTAGCGCAATTTTTCAATAAAACACAGAAAAAACTGCTTCCAGGAAGAAACCACACACAAAACTGCTTGTAACTTCGGGTAGGAATGCCGGAAAGACATGAAACAAAAACTTCTATGTAGGTCTCATTAAGACCTACATTTTAGTAATTGACAGCTGGCAGAAATAATCAACAGGAAGTTGGCAATTACCCCTTCAAAATAAAAGTTTTGTAAAAACCCGTCACCTTTTTCAAATCAAAACTCCTCCCAGTGCGTTTGTCGTTTCGGCTTCAAACTCGCACAGGAGAGAGATTGAACCCTTTTAAAAAAAGTGGTCGGACAAAATTGTGATAAGTTCTAAGGTTTTGATTTTACGCGCCTTCAAAGAACCCCTGCGCAAATTTTCCCAAATAATATCCTTTTTACCTCTTTGAGCTGTAATTTGACCCCCTTAAAATGCTTCAAAACTCACCAAACTTGGCACACACATCAGGACTGGCAGAAATTGCGATCTAATGAAAAAACCAAACCTCAAAACTCAAATGTGTGCTCTAGCGCCCCCTAGGAATACAACACAGACAATACCCTAATTTGACCCCCTTAACATGCTTCAAAACTCACCAAACTTGGCACACACATCAGGACTGGCAGAAATTGCGATCTAATGAAAAAACCAAACCTCAAAACTCAAATGTGTGCTCTAGCGCCCCCTAGGAATACAACACAGACAATACCCTAATTTGACCCCCTTAACATGCTTCAAAACTCACCAAACTTGGCACACACATCAGGACTGGCAACAATTGCAAGCTAATGAAAAAACCAAACCTCAAAACTCAAATGTGTGCTCTAGCGCCCCCTAGGAATACAACACAGACAATACCCTAATTTGACCCCCTTAACATGCTTCAAAACTCACCAAACTTGGCACACACATCAGGACTGGCAACAATTGCAAGCTAATGAAAAAACCAAACCTCAAAACTCAAATGTGTGCTCTAGCGCCCCCTAGGAATACAACACAGACAATACCCTAATTTGACCCCCTTAACATGCTTCAAAACTCACCAAATTTGACACACACGTCGGTATGGAGCGGCAGACCAACTTATTAGGTAACCAAACCCCAAAAGGCGGCGGCGGCGGCCAACGGCGGACCCGACCAACGCTGCTTGTTAGGGTCCGCCCTGCAATGGCAAAGGACATCCATGTCCTTTGCCATGCAAGGACCCTATTGAATCTGCTGCGTTTTATTATTATTATTAGGGTCCGCCCTGCAATGGCAAAGGACATCCATGTCCTTTGCCATGCAAGGACCCTATTGAATCTGCTGCGTTTTATTCTTTCTTTCTTTCTTTCTTTCTTTCTTTCTTCCGCACCGTCGCGCCCCAATTTCACCCTCTTAACATGCTTCAAAACTCACCAAAGTTGACACACACATCGGTCTACCGTGACACCACAACATATTAAGCAACCAAACCCCAAAAATCAAAAATGCGCTCTAGCGCCCCCTAGGAAAAAAAAAAAACTGACTGCTTGTAACTTCCGCTAGGAATGTCGTAGAGACATGAAACAAAATCCTCTATGTAGAACTGACTTAGACCTAGATTTCATAATTGTACTTTCTAGGGCAAAATTCAACAGAAATTTTGCAAAACCCTTTCAAAGCAAAATTTTCGCAAAAAATGCTATTTTTGCCTCTTTGAGCTGTAATTTGACCCCCTTAAAATGCTTCAAAACTCACCAAACTTGGCAGACACATCAGGACAGGCAGAAATTGTGATTTAATGAAAAAAAAAATGTATAAAACTCAAAATTGCGCTCCACAAAATTTTTTGAATGAAACACGGAAAAAACTGCTTCTAGGAAGAAAACACAGACAAAACTGCTTGTAACTTCCGGTAGGAATGTCGGAAAGACATGAAACAAAAACTTCTATGTAGGTCTCACTTAGACCTACATTTTAATAATTGACAGCTAGCAGAAAAAATCAACAGGAAGTTGGCAATTACCCCTTCAAAATAAAAGTTTTGTAAAAACCCGTCACCTTTTTCAAATCGATACTCCTCCCAGTGCGTTTGTCGTTTCGGCTTCAAACTCACACAGGAGAGAGTTTGAACCCTTCTGATTAAAAGTATAGATCAAAGTTTTGATAAGTTTTAAGGTTTTGATTTTACGCGCCTTCAAAGATCCCCTGCGCAACGTTTCCTAAAAAATGTCATTTTTGCCTCTTTGAGCTGTAATTTGACCCCCTTAAAATTCTTCAAAACTCACCAAACTTGGCACACACATCAGGACTGGCAACAATTGCGAGCTGATAAAAAAACCAAACTCCAAAACTCAAAATTGTGCTCTAGCGCCCCCTAGGAATACAACACAGACAATACCCTAATTTGACCCCCTTAACATGCTTCAAAACTCACCAAATTTGACACACACATTGGTATGGAGCGGCAGACCAACTTATTAGGTAACCAAACCCCAAAAGGCGGCGGCGGCGGCCAACGGCGGACCCGACCAACGCTGCTTGCAGCTTTAATTAGGGTCCGCCCTGCCTATGGCAAAGGACTCCACAGGAGTCCTTTGCCATAGGCAAGGACCCTATTGAATCTGCTGCGTTTTATTCTTTCTTTCTTTCTTTCTTCCGCACCGTCGCGCCCCAATTTCACCCTCTTAACATGCTTCAAAACTCACCAAAGTTGACACACACATCGGTCTACCGTGACACCACAACATATTAAGCAACCAAACCCCAAAAATCAAAAATGCGCTCTAGCGCCCCCTAGGAAAAAAAAAAAACAGACTGCTTGTAACTTCCGCTAGGAATGTCGTAGAGACATGAAACAAAATCCTCTATGTAGAACTGACTTAGACCTAGATTTCATAATTGTACTTTCTAGGGCAAAAATCAACAGAAATTTTGCAAAACCCTTTCAAAGCAAAATTTTCGCAAAAAATGCTATTTTTGCCTCTTTGAGCTGTAATTTGACCCCCTTAGAATGCTTCAAAACTCACCAAACTTGGCAGACACATCAGGACTGGCAGAAATTGTGATTTAATGAAAAAAAAAATGTATAAAACTCAAAATTGCGCTCCACAAAATTTTTTGAATGAAACACGGAAAAAACTGCTTCTAGGAAGAAAACACAAACAAAACTGCTTGTAACTTCCGGTAGGAATGTCGGAAAGACATGAAACAAGAACTTCTATGTAGGTCTCACTTAGACCTACATTTTAATAATTGACAGCTAGCAGAAAAAATCAACAGGAAGTTGGCAATTACCCCTTCAAAATAAAATTTTTGTAAAAACCCGTCACCTTTTTCAAATCGATACTCCTCCCAGTGCGTTTGTCGTTTCGGCTTCAAACTCGCACAGGAGAGAGTTTGAACCCTTCTGATTAAAAGTATAGATCAAAGTTTTGATAAGTTTTAAGGTTTTGATTTTACGCGCCTTCAAAGATCCCCTGCGCAACGTTTCCTAAAAAATGTCATTTTTGCCTCTTTGAGCTGTAATTTGACCCCCTTAAAATTCTTCAAAACTCACCAAACTTGGCACACACATCAGGACTGGCAACAATTGCGAGCTGATAAAAAAACCAAACCCCAAAACTCAAAATTGTGCTCTAGCGCCCCCTAGGATCACAATACAGACAAACTTCTCCTAGGAAGAAAACAAAGACAAAACTGCTTGTAACTTCCGGTAGGAATGTCGTAGAGACATGAAACAAAAACCACTATGTAGGTCTGACTTAGACCTACATTTGAATAATTAACATACTTTGGCCAAAATCAACAGGAAGCTTGATATTTTCACTTCAATACAACAACTGCATTACTTTCACAATGCATTAAATAGTGGCAGCAGAGCTTCTTCGACCATGGGGCTCGGGGACAGCAACCCAAGGCGCGCTCGCACGTTCGCACCCTATTTTGACCCCCTTAACATGCTTCAAAACTCACCAAATTTGACACACACATCGGTATGGAGCGGCAGACCAACTTATTAAGCAACCAAACCCCAAAAATAAAAATTGCCCGCTAGCGCCCCCTAGGAAGAGACAAAAAACAGACTGCTTGTAACTTCCGTTAGGAATGTCGTAGAGACATGAAACAAAAACCTCTGTGTAGGTCTGACTTAGACCTACATTTCCAATAAACACTTCTGTACCTAAAATCAACAGGAAGTTGGCAAAAACCCCTTCAAAACAAAATTTTCGCAAAATATGCCTTTTTTGCCTCTTTGAACTGAAATTTGACCCCCTTAAAATGCTTCAAAGTGCAAGTTAGAGCTATACAATGCCAAGCGAAAGCCATTTATCAACAACATCCAGAAACGCAAATCTATAATTTGACCCCCTTAACATGCTTCAAAACTCACCAAATTTTACACACACATCAGGACTGGTGAAAATTGCCATCCAATAAAAAAAGCAAACCCCAAAAATGAAAATTGTGCTCTAGCGCCCCCTAGGAAAATAAACTGATAAAACTGCTTGTAAATTCTATTAGGAATGTCGTAGAGTGATGAAACAAAAACTTCTATGGAGGTCAGACTAAGATCGGGACTCGGGACACGGCGGCGGCGGCGGCGGCCAACGGCGGACCCGACCAACGCTGCTTGCAGCTTTAATTAGGGTCCGCCCTGCAATGGCAAAGGACATCCATGTCCTTTGCCATGCAAGGACCCTATTGAATCTGTAGCGTTTTATTATTCTTATTAGGGTCCGCCCTGCAATGGCAAAGGACATCCATGTCCTTTGCCATGCAAGGACCCTATTGAATCTGCTGCGTTTTATTAGGGTCCGCCCTGCCAGCAAAGGACTCCATGTCCTTTGCCATGGCAAGGACCCTATTGAATCTGTAGCGTTTTATTATTATTATTGTTTATTCCGCTCCTTCGCACCCTAATTTGACCCCCTGAACATGCTTCAAAACTCACCAAATTTGACACACACGTTGGTACGGTGGGCCTTCCCAACTTATTAAGCAACCAAACCCCAAAAATAAAAATTGCGCGCTAGCGCCCCCTAGGAAGAAAAAAAAAACAGACAGCTTGTAACTTCCGCTAGCAATGTCGTAGAGACATGAAACAAAAACCTCTATGTAGGGCTGACTTAGCCCTACATTTCATAATTGTACCTTCTGGGGCAAAAATCAACAAAAATTTTGCAAAAACCCATTCAAAGCAAATTTTTCGCAAAAAAATGCTATTTTTGCCTCTTTGAGCTGTAATTTGACCCCCTTAAAATGCTTCAAAACTCACCAAACTTGGCACACACATCTGGACTGGCAGAAATTGCGTTCTAATGAAAAAAAAAAAAAAAAAAATCAAAAAATGCGCTCTAGCGCAATTTTTTAATAAAACACAGAAAAAACTGCTCCGAGGAAGAATACACAAACAAAATTGCTTGTAACTTCCAGTAGGAATGCCGGAAAGACATGAAACAAAAACTTCTATGAAGGTCTCACTTAGACCTACATTTTAATAATTGACAGCCTGCAGAAAAAATCAACAGGAAGTTGTCAATTACCCCTTCAAAATAAAAGTTTTGTGAAAACCCGTCACCTTTCTTCAAAAGTTATCTCCTCTGAGCGCGTTTGTCGTTTCGGCTTCAAACTCGCACAGGAGAGAGTTTGAACCCTTCTGATTAAAAGTATAGATCAAAATTTTGATAAGTTTTAAGGTTTTGATTTTACGCGCCTTCAAAGATCCCCTGCGCAAATTTTCCTAAAAAAGATCATTTTTACCTCTTTGAGCTGTAATTTGACCCCCTTAAAATGCTTCAAAACTCACCAAACTTGGCACACACATCAGGACTGGCAACAATTGCGAGCTGATGAAAAAACCAAACCCCAAAACTCAAAATTGTGCTCTAGCGCCCCCTAGGAATACAACACAGACAAACTACTCCTAGGAAGAAAACAAAGACAAAACTGCTTGTAACTTCCGGTAGGAATGTCAGAGAGACATGAAACAAAAACCACTATGTAGGTCTGACTTAGACCTACATTTGAATAATTAACATACTTTGGCCAAAATCAACAGGAAGCTTGATATTTTCACTTCAATACAACAACTGCATTACTTTCACAATGCATTAAATAGTGGCAGCAAAGCTTCTTCGACCATGGGGCTCGGGGACAGCAACCCAAGGCGCGCTCGCACGTTCGCACCCTAATTTGACCCCCTTAACATGCTTCAAAACTCACCAAATTTGACACACACATCGGTATGGAGCGGCAGACCAACTTATTAAGCAACCAAACCCCAAAAATGAAAATTGCGCGCTAGCGCCCCCTAGGAAGAGACAAAAAACAGACTGCGTGTAACTTCCGTTAGGAATGTCGTAGAGACATGAAACAAAAACCTCTATGTAGGTCTGACTTAGACCTACATTTCCAATGAAATACTTCTATACCGAAAATCAACAGGAAGTTGGCAAAAACCCCTTCAAAACTAAATTTGTGCAAAAAATGCCTTTTTTGCCTCTTTGAACTGATATTTGACCCCCTTAAAATGCTTCAAAGTGCAAGTTAAAGCTATACTATGCCAAGCGAAAGCCATTTATCAACAACATCCAGAAACACCAATCTGTAATTTGACCCCCTTAACATGCTTCAAAACTCCCCAAATTTGACAAACACGTCGGTTTGGAGCGGCAGACCAACTTATTAAGCAACCAAACCCCAAAAATGAAAATTGCCCGCTAGCGCTCCCTTGGAAGAGACAAAAAACAGACTGCTTGTAACTTCCGTTAGGAATGTCGTAGAGACATGAAACAAAAACCTCTGTGTAGGTCTGACTTAGACCTACATTTCCAATAAACACTTCTGTACCTAAAATCAACAGGAAGTTGGCAAAACCCCTTCAAAACAAAATTTTTGCAAAATATGCCTTTTTTGCCTCTTTGAACTGAAATTTGACCCCCTTAAAATGCTTCAAAGTGCAAGTTAAAGCTATACAATGCCAAGCGAAAGCCATTTATCAACAACATCCAGAAACGCAAATCTATAATTTGACCCCCTTAACATGCTTCAAAACTCACCAAATTTTACACACACATCAGGACTGGTGAAAATTGCCATCCAATAAAAAAACCAAACCCCAAAAATGAAAATTGTGCTCTAGCGCCCCCTAGGAAAATAAACTGATAAAACTGCTTGTAAATTCTGTTAGGAATGTCGTAGAGTGATGAAACAAAAACTTTTATGGAGGTCTGACTAAGATCGGGACTCGGGACACGGCGGCGGCGGCGGCGGCCAACGGCGGACCCGACCAACGCTGCTTGCAGCTTTAATTATTATTATTATTGTTTATTCCGCACCTTCTCACCCTAATTTGACCCCCTTAACATGCTTCAAAACTCACCAAAGTTGACACACACGTCGGTCTACTGGGACAGACCAACTTATTAAGCAACCAAACCCCAAAAATGAAAATTGCGCACTAGCGCCCCCTAGGAAAAAAAAAAAAACAGACTGCTTGTAACTTCCGTCAGGAATGTCGTAGAGACATGAAACAAAAACCTCTGTGTAGGTCTGACTTAGACCTACATTTCCAATAAAAAATGTCTATACCCAAAATCAACAGAAATTTTGCAAAAACTCATTCAAAGCAACATTTTCGCAAAAAAATGCTATTTTTGCCTCTTTGAGCTGCAATTTGACCCCCTTAAAATGCTTCAAAACTCACCAAACTTGGCAGACACACCAGGACTGGCAGAAATTGCGATCTAATGAAAAAAAAAATTAATAAAACTCAAAATTGCGCTCTAGAGCAATTTTTGAATAAAACACAGACAAAACTGCTTTCAGGAGGAAAACACAGACAAAACTGCTTGTAACTTCCGGTAGGAATGCCGGAAAGACATGAAACAAAAACCACGATGTAGGTCTCACTTAGACCTACATTTTAATAATTGACAGCCTGCAGAAAAAATCAACAGGAAGTTGTCAATTACCCCTTCAAAATAAAAGTTTTGTGAAAATCCGTCACCTTTCTTCAAAAGTTATCTCCTCTGAGCGCGTTTGTCGTTTCGGCTTCAAACTCGCACAGGAGAGAGTTTGAACCCTTCTGATTAAAAGTATAGATCAAAATTTTGATAAGTTTTAAGGGTTTGATTTTACGCGCCTTCAAAGATCCGCTGCGCAAATTTTCCTAAAAAAGATAATTTTTACCTCTTTGAGCTGTAATTTGACCCCCTTAAAATGCTTCAAAACTCACCAAACTTGGCACACACATCAGGACTGGCAACAATTGCGATCTAGTGAAAAAAACAAACCCCAAAACTCAAAATTGTGCTCTAGCGCCCCCTAGGAATACAACACAGACAAACTGCTCCTAGGAAGAAAACAAAGACAAAACTGCTTGTAACTTCCGGTAGGAATGTCAAAGAGACATGAAACAAAAACCACTATGTAGGTCTGACTTAGACCTACATTTGAATAACTAACATACTTTGGCCAAAATCAACAGGAAGCTTGATATTTTCACTTCAATACAACAACTGCATTACTTTCACAATGCATTAAATAGTGTCACCAAGGCTTCTCCTGCCGTGGGGCTCGGGGACAGCAACCCAAGGCGCGCTCGCACCTTCGCACCCTAATTTGACCCCCTTAACATGCTTCAAAACTCACCAAATTTGGCACACACATCGGTATGGAGCGGCAGGCCAACTTATTAAGCAACCAAACCCCAAAAATGCAAATTGCGCGCTAGCGCCCCCTAGGAAGAGACAAAAAACAGACTGCGTGTAACTTCCGTTAGGAATGTCGTAGAGAGATGAAACAAAAACCTCTATGTAGGTCTGACTTAGACCTACATTTCCAATGAAATACTTCTGTACCGAAAATCAACAGGAAGTTGGCAAAAACCCCTTCAAAACTAAATTTTTGCAAAAAATGCCTTTTTTGCCTCTTTGAACTGATATTTGACCCCCTTAAAATGCTTCAAAGTGCAAGTTAAAGCTATACTATGCCAGGCGAAAGCCATTTATCAACAACATCCAGAAACGCCAATCTGTAATTTGACCCCCTTAACATGCTTCAAAACTCACCAAATTTGACACACACATTGGTATGGAGCGGCAGACCAACTTATTGAGCAACCAAACCCCAAAAATGAAAATTGCCCGCTAGCGCCCCCTAGGAAGAGACAAAAAACAGACTGCTTGTAACTTCCCTTAGGAATGTCGTAGAGACATGAAACAAAAACCTCTGTGTAGGTCTAACTTAGACCTACATTTCCAATAAACACTTCTGTACCTAAAATCAACAGGAAGTTGGCAAAAACCCCTTCAAAACAAAATTTTCGCAAAATATGACTTTTTTGCCTCTTTGAACTGAAATTTGACCCCCTTAAAATGCTTCAAAGTGCAAGTTAGAGCTATACAATGCCAAGCAAAAGCATTTTATCAACAACATCCAGAAACGCAAATCTATAATTTGACCCCCTTAACATGCTTCAAAACTCACCAAATTTTACACACACATCAGGACTGGTGAAAATTGCCATCCAATAAAAAAACCAAACCCCAAAAATGAAAATTGTGCTCTAGCGCCCCCTAGGAAAATAAAATGATTAAACTGCTTGTAAATTATATTAGGAATGTCGTAGAGTGATGAAACAAAAACTTCTATGGAGGTCTGACTAAGATCGGGACTCGGGACACGGCGGCGGCGGCGGCGGCCAACGGCGGACCCGACCAACGCTGCTTGCAGCTTTAATTATTATTCTTTCTTTCTTCCGCACCGATACTCGCATATGCGCTGTATTTTGACCCACTGACCATGCCTCAAAGCACACCAAATTTGACACACGCGTCGGTGAGGAGTTTCTTCCCAACATATTAGGGACCCGAACCAGAAAAATCAAAATTGCGCAATAGCGCCCCCTAGGAAAAGACAAAAAATGGATTGCTTGTAACTTCCGGTAGGAATGTCGTAGAGACATGAAACAAAATCCTCTATGTAGAACTGACCTAGACCTAAATTCCCCATCAGAAACTCCTATACCCAAAATCAACAGAAATTTTGCAAAACCCTTTCAAAGCAAAATTTTCACCAAAAATGCTATTTTTGCCTCTTTGAGCTGTAATTTGACCCCCTTAAAATGCTTCAAAACTCACCAAACTTGGCAGACACATTAGGACTGGCAGAAATTGTGATCTAATGAAAAAAAAAAATTCTAAAACTCAAAATTGCGTTCTACAAAATTTTTGGAATTAAACACAGAAAAAACTGCTTCTAGGAAGAAGACACAGACAAAACTGCTTGTAGCTTCCGGTATGAATGTCGGAAAGACATGAAACAAAAACTTCTATGTAGGTCTCGCTTAGACCTACATTTTAATAATTGACAGCTAGCAGAAAAAATCAACAGGAAGTTGGCAATTACCCCTTCAAAATAAAAGTTTTGTGAAAACCCGTCACCTTTTTTCAAAAGTTATCTCCTCTGAGCGAGTTTGTCGTTTCGGCTTCAAACTCGCACAGGAGAGAGTTTGAACCCTTCTGATTAAAAGTATAGATCAAAATTTTGATAAGTTTTAAGGGTTTGATTTTACGCGCCTTCAAAGATCCCCTGCGCAAATTTTCCTAAAAAAGAAAATTTTTGCCTCTTTGAGCTGTAATTTGACCCCCTTAAAATGCTTCGAAACTCACCAAACTTGGCACACACATCAGGACTGGCAACAATTGCGAGCTGATGAAAAAACCAAACTCCAAAACTCAAAATTGCGCTCTAGCGCCCCCTAGGAATACAACACAGACAAACTACTCCTAGGAAGAAAACAAAGACAAAACTGCTTGTAACTTCCGGTAGGAATGTCGTAGAGACATGAAACGAAAACCACTATGTAGGTCTGACTTAGACCTACATTTGAATAATTAACATACTTTGGCAAAAATCAACAGGGAGCTTGATATTTTCACTTCAATACAACAACTGCATTACTTTCACAATGCATTAAATAGTGGCAGCAAGGCTTCTCCTGCCGTGGGGCTCGGGGACAGCAACCCAAGGCGCGCTCGCACCTTCGCACCCTAATTTGACCCCCTTAACATGCTTCAAAACTCACCAAAATTGACACACACATCGGTATGGAGCGGCAGACCAACTTATTAAGCAACCAAACCCCAAAAATGAAAATTGCCCGCTAGCGCCCCCTAGGAAGAGACAAAAAACAGACTGCTTGTAACTTCCGTTAGGAATGTCGTAGAGACATGAAACAAAAACCTCTGTGTAGGTCTGACTTAGACCTACATTTCCAATAAACACTTCTGTACCTAAAATCAACAGGAAGTTGGCAAAAACCCCTTCAAAACAAAATTTTCGCAAAATATGCCTTTTTTGCCTCTTTGAACTGAAATTTGACCCCCTTAAAATGCTTCAAAGTGCAAGTTAGAGCTATACAATGCCAAGCGAAAGCCATTTATCAACAACATCCAGAAACGCAAATCTATAATTTGACCCCCTTAACATGCTTCAAAACTCACCAAATTTTACACACACATCAGGAATGGTGAAAATTGCGATCCAATAAAAAACCAAACCCCAAAAATGAAAATTGTGCTCTAGCGCCCCCTAGGAAAATAAACTGATAAAACTGCTTGTAAATTCTATTAGGAATGTCGTAGAGTGATGAAACAAAAACTTCTATGGAGGTCTGACTAAGATCGGGACTCGGGACACGGCGGCGGCGGCCAACGGCGGACCCGACCAACGCTGCTTGCAGCTTTAATTAGGGTCCGCCCTGCAATGGCAAAGGACATCCATGTCCTTTGCCATGCAAGGACCCTATTGAATCTGCTGCGTTTTATTATTATTATTGTTTATTCCGCTCCTTCGCACCCTAATTTGACCCCCTGAACATGCTTCAAAACTCACCAAATTTGACACACACGTTGGTACGGTGGGCCTTCCCAACTTATTAAGTAACCAAACCCCAAAAATAAAAATTGCGCGCTAGCGCCCCCTAGGAAGAAAAAAAAAACAGACAGCTTGTAACTTCCGCTAGCAATGTCGTAGAGACATGAAACAAAAACCTCTGTGTAGGTCTGACTTAGACCTACATTTCCAATAAAAAATGTCTATACCCAAAATCAACAGAAATTTTGCAAAAACTCTTTCAAAGCAACATTTTCGCAAAAAAATGCTATTTTTGCCTCTTTGAGCTGCAATTTGACCCCCTTAGAATGCTTCAAAACTCACCAAACTTGGCAGACACATCAGGAATGGCAGAAATTGCGATCTAATGAAAAAAAATATTAATAAAACTCAAAATTGCGCTCTAGAGCAATTTTTGAATAAAACACAGACAAAACTGCTTTCAGGAGGAAAACACAGACAAAACTGCTTGTAACTTCCGGTAGGAATGCCGGAAAGACATGAAACAAAAACCACGATGTAGGTCTCACTTAGACCTACATTTTAATAATTGACAGCCTGCAGAAAAAATCAACAGGAAGTTGTCAATTACCCCTTCAAAATAAAAGTTTTGTGAAAATCCGTCACCTTTCTTCAAAAGTTATCTCCTCTGAGCGCGTTTGTCGTTTCGGCTTCAAACTCGCACAGGAGAGAGTTTGAACCCTTCTGATTAAAAGTATAGATCAAAATTTTGATAAGTTTTAAGGGTTTGATTTTACGCGCCTTCAAATATCCGCTGCGCAAATTTTCCTAAAAAAGATAATTTTTACCTCTTTGAGCTGTAATTTGACCCCCTTAAAATGCTTCAAAACTCACCAAACTTGGCACACACATCAGGACTGGCAACAATTGCGATCTAGTGAAAAAAACAAACCCCAAAACTCAAAATTGTGCTCTAGCGCCCCCTAGGAATACAACACAGACAAACTGCTCCTAGGAAGAAAACAAAGACAAAACTGATTGTAACTTCCGGTAGGAATGTCAAAGAGACATGAAACAAAAACCACTATGTAGGTCTGACTTAGACCTACATTTGAATAATTAACATACTTTGGCCAAAATCAACAGGAAGCTTGATATTTTCACTTCAATACAACAACTGCATTACTTTCACAATGCATTAAATAGTGTCACCAAGGCTTCTCCTGCCGTGGGGCTCGGGGACAGCAACCCAAGGCGCGCTCGCACCTTCGCACCCTAATTTGACCCCCTTAACATGCTTCAAAACTCACCAAATTTGGCACACACATCGGTATGGAGCGGCAGACCACCTTATTAAGCAACCAAACCCCAAAAATGCAAATTGCGCGCTAGCGCCCCCTAGGAAGAGACAAAAAACAGACTGCGTGTAACTTCCGTTAGGAATGTCGTAGAGACATGAAACAAAAACCTCTATGTAGGTCTGACTTAGACCTACATTTCCAATGAAATACTTCTGTACCGAAAATCAACAGGAAGTTGGCAAAAACCCCTTCAAAACTAAATTTTTGCAAAAAATGCCTTTTTTGCCTCTTTGAACTGATATTTGACCCCCTTAAAATGCTTCAAAGTGCAAGTTAAAGCTATACTATGCCAAGCGAAAGCCATTTATCAACAACATCCAGAAACGCCAATCTGTAATTTGACCCCCTTAACATGCTTCAAAACTCACCAAATTTGACACACACGTCGGTATGGAGCGGCAGACCAACTTCTTGAGCAACCAAACCCCAAAAATGAAAATTGCCCGCTAGCGCCCCCTAGGAAGAGACAAAAAACAGACTGCTTGTAACTTCCGTTAGGAATGTCGTAGAGACATGAAACAAAAACTTCTGTGTAGGTCTAACTTAGACCTACATTTCCCATAAACACTTCTGTACCTAAAATCAACAGGA
>NC_084626.1:136258-178021 GCF_033978795.1 Nerophis ophidion | reverse complement strand
CGGCAAAAATCAACAGGAAGTTTAAAATTGCCCCTTCAAAATAAAAGTTTTGTGAAAACCCGTCACCTTTTTCAAATCGAAACTCCTCCCAGTGCGTTTGTCGTTTCGGCTTCAAACTCGCACAGGAGAGAGATTGAACCCTTTTAAAAAAAGTGGTCGAACAAATTTTTGATAAGTTCTCCGGTTTGGATTTTACGCGCCTTCAAAAAACCCCTGCGCAAAGTTTCCTAAAAAATGTCTTTTTTGCCTCTTTAAACTGTAATTTGACCTACTTAAAATGCTTCAAACTGCAAGTTGAAGCCCTACTATGCCAAGCAAAAGCCATTTATCAACAACATCCAGAATTGTCGATCTGTAATTTCACCCCCTTAACATGCTTCAAAACTCACCAAATTTTACACACATATCAGGACTAGCAAAAACTGCCATCTAATAAAAAACCTAACCCCAAAAATCTAAATTGCGCTTAGCGCCCCCTAGGAAAAAACCCAGACAAAACTGCATGTAACTTCTGTTAGAAATGTCGTAGAGACATGAAATAAAAACCTCTATGTTGGTTTGACTAAGATCGGGACCCGGGACACGGCGGCGGCGGCCAACGGCGGACCCGACCAACGCTGCTTGCAGCTTTAATTATTATTATTCTTTATTATTATTCCGCACCGTCGCGCCCCAACATCACCCCCTTAACATGCTTCAAAACTCACCAAAGTTGACACACGCGTCGGTCTACCGTGACACCACAACATATTAAGCAACCAAACCCCAAAAATGAAAATTGCGCTCTAGCGCCCCCTAAAAGGAAACAAAAAACAGACTGCTTGTAACTTCCGTTAGGAATGTCGTAGAGACATGAAACAAAAACCTCTGTGTAGGTCTGACTGAGATCTACATTTCCAATAAAAAATGTCTATACCCAAAATCAACAGAAATGTTGCAAAAACTCATTCAAAGCAAAATTTTAGCAAAAATGCTATTTTTGCCTCTTTGAGCTGCAATTTGACCCCCTTAAAATGCTTCAAAACTCACCAAACTTGGCAGACACATCAGGACTGGCAGAAATTGCAATCTAATGAAAAAAAAAAAAAAAAGAACTCAAAATTGCGCTCTACCGCAATTTTTTTATAAAACACAGAAAAAACTGCTTCCAGGAAGAAAACACAGACAAAACTGCTTGTAACTTCCGGTAGGAATGTCGGAAAGACATGAAACAAAAACTTCTAGGTAGGTCTGACTTAGACCTACATTTCGATAATCGACATCCTTCGGCAAAAATCAACAGGAAGTTTAAAATTGCCCCTTCAAAATAAAAGTTTTGTGAAAACCCGTCACCTTTTTCAAATCGAAACTCCTCCCAGTGCGTTTGTCGTTTCGGCTTCAAACTCGCACAGGAGAGAGATTGAACCCTTTTAAAAAAAGTGGTCGAACAAATTTTTGATAAGTTCTCCGGTTTGGATTTTACGCGCCTTCAAAAAACCCCTGCGCAAAGTTTCCTAAAAAATGTCTTTTTTGCCTCTTTAAACTGTAATTTGACCTACTTAAAATGCTTCAAACTGCAAGTTGAAGCCCTACTATGCCAAGCAAAAGCCATTTATCAACAACATCCAGAATTGTCGATCTGTAATTTCACCCCCTTAACATGCTTCAAAACTCACCAAATTTTACACACATATCAGGACTAGCAAAAACTTTTTGATAAGTTCTCCGGTTTGGATTTTACGCGCCTTCAAAAAACCCCTGCGCAAAGTTTCCTAAAAAATGTCTTTTTTGCCTCTTTAAACTGTAATTTGACCTACTTAAAATGCTTCAAACTGCAAGTTGAAGCCCTACTATGCCAAGCAAAAGCCATTTATCAACAACATCCAGAATTGTCGATCTGTAATTTCACCCCCTTAACATGCTTCAAAACTCACCAAATTTTACACACATATCAGGACTAGCAAAAACTGCCATCTAATAAAAAACCAAACCCCAAAAATCTAAATTGCGCTTAGCGCCCCCTAGGAAAAAACCCAGACAAAACTGCATGTAACTTCTGTTAGAAATGTCGTAGAGACATGAAATAAAAACCTCTATGTTGGTTTGACTAAGATCGGGACCCGGGACACGGCGGCGGCGGCCAACGGCGGACCCGACCAACGCTGCTTGCAGCTTTAATTATTATTATTATTCCGCAGCTTCGAACCCTAATTTGACCCACTGACCATGCTCCAAAACTCACCAAATTTGGCACACACATCGGTAAGGCTTGGCAAAAACACATATTAAGCAACCAAACCCCAAAAATGAAAAATGCGCGCTAGCGCCCCCTACGAAAAAAAAAAAACAGACTGCTTGTAACTTCCGGTAGGAATGTCGTAGAGACATGAAACAAAATCCTCTATGTAGAACTGACCTAGACCTAAATTCCCCATCAGAAACTCCTATACCTAAAATCAACAGAAATTTTGCAAAACCCTTTCAAAGCAAAATTTTCGCCAAAAAACGCTATTTTTGCCTCTTTGAGCTAGAATTTGACCCCCTTAAAATGCTTCAAAACTCACCAAACTTGGAACACACATCAGGACTGGCAGAAATTGTGATCTAATGAAAAAAAAAAAAAAAAAATCTCAAAATTGTGCTCTAGCGCAATTTTTCTATAAAACACAGAAAAAACTGCTTCCAGGAAGAAACCACAGACAAAACTGCTTGTAACTTCGGGTAGGAATGCCGGAAAGACATGAAACAAAAACTTCTATGTAGGGTCTCATTAAGACCTACATTTTAGTAATTGACAGCTAGCAGAAATAATCAACAGGAAGTTGGCAATTACCCCTTCAAAATAAAAGTTTTGTGAAAACCCGTCACCTTTCTTCAAAAGTTATCTCCTCTGAGCGCGTTTGTCGTTTCGGCTTCAAACTCGCTCAGGAGAGAGTTTGGACCCTTCTGATTAAAAGTATAGATCAAAGTTGTGATAAGTTTTAAGGTTTTGATTTTTCGCGCCTTCAAAGACGCCCTGCGCAAAGTTTCCTAAAAAATGTCATTTTTGCCTATTTGAGCTGTAATTTGACCCCCTTAAAATGCTTCAAAACTCACCAAACTTGGCACACACATCAGGACTGGCAACCATTGCGAGCTGATGAAAAAACCAAACTCCAAAACTCAAAATTGTGCTCTAGCGCCCCCTAGGAATACAACACAGACAAACTGCTCCTAGGAAGAAAACAAAGACAAAACTGCTTGTAACTTCCGGTAGGAATGTCGTAGAGACATGAAACAAAAACCACTATGTAGGTCTGACCTAGACCTACATTTGAATAATTAACATACTTTGGCAAAAATCAACAGGGAGCTTGATATTTTCACTTCAATACAACAACTGCATTACTTTCACAATGCATTAAATAGTGGGACGAAGGCTTCTCCTGCCGTGGGGCTCGGGGACAGCAACCCAAGGCGCGCTCGCACCTTCGCACCCTAATTTGACCCCCTTAACTTGCTTCAAAACTCACCAAAATTGACACACACATCGGTATGGAGCGGCAGACCAACTTATTAAGCAACCAAACTCCAAAAATGAAAATTGCGCGCTAGCGCCCCCTAGGAAGAGACAAAAAACAGACTGCTTGTAACTTCCGTTAGGAATGTCGTAGAGGCATGAAACAAAAACTTCTGTGTAGGTCTGTAGACCTACATTTTGATAGGTGGCATTTTTCAGTTAAAATCAACAGGAAGTTGGCAATTACCCCTTCAAAATAAAAGTTTTGTAAAAAGCCGTCACCTTTTTCCAGACAAAACTGCTTGTAACTTCTGTTAGGAATGTCGTAGAGACATGAAACAAAGACCTCTATGTTGGTCTGACTAAGATCGGGACTCGGGACACGGCGGCGGCGGCGGCGGCCAACGGCGGACCCGACCAACGCTGCTTGCAGCTTTAATTATTATTATTTTTCCGCAACTTTGAACCCTAATTTGACCCACTGACCATGCTCCAAAACTCACCAAATTTGGCACACACATCGGTAAGGCTTGCCAAAAACACGTATTAAGCAACCAAACCCCAAAAATGAAAAATGCGCGCTAGCGCCCCCTACGAAAAAAAAAAAACAGACTGCTTGTAACTTCCGGTAGGAATGTCGTAGAGACATGAAACAAAATCCTCTATGTAGAACTGACCTAGACCTAAATTCCCCATCAGAAACTCCTATACCTAAAACCAACAGAAATTTTGCAAAACCCTTTCAAAGCAAAATTTTCGCCAAAAAACGCTATTTTTGCCTCTTTGAGCTGCAATTTGACCCCCTTAAAATGCTTCAAAACTCACCAAACTTGGCACACACATCAGGACTGGCAGAAATTGTGATCTAATGAAAAAAAAAAAAAAAAAATCTCAAAATTGTGCTCTAGCGCAATTTTTCAATAAAACACAGAAAAAACTGCTTCCAGGAAGAAACCACAGACAAAACTGCTTGTAACTTCGGGTAGGAATGCCGGAAAGACATGAAACAAAAACTTCTATGTAGGTCTCATTAAGACCTACATTTTAGTAATTGACAGCTAGCAGAAATAATCAACAGGAAGTTGGCAATTACCCCTTCAAAATAAAAGTTTTGTGAAAACCCGTCACCTTTCTTCAAAAGTTATCTCCTCTGAGCGCGTTTGTCGTTTCGGCTTCAAAATCGCTCAGGAGAGAGTTTGGACCCTTCTGATTAAAAGTATAGATCAAAGTTGTGATAAGTTTTAAGGTTTTGATTTTACGCGCCTTCAAAGACGCCCTGCGCAAAGTTTCCTAAAACATGTCATTTTTGCCTATTTGAGCTGTAATTTGACCCCCTTAAAATGCTTCAAAACTCACCAAACTTGGCACACACATCAGGACTGGCAACCATTGCGAGCTGATGAAAAAACCAAACTCCAAAACTCAAAATTGTGCTCTAGCGCCCCCTAGGAATACAACGCAGACAAACTGCTCCTAGGAAGAAAACAAAGACAAAACTGCTTGTAACTTCCGGTAGGAATGTCGTAGAGACATGAAACAAAAACCACTATGTAGGTCTGACTTAGACCTACATTTGAATAATTAACATACTTTGGCAAAAATCAACAGGGAGCTTGATATTTTCACTTCAATACAACAACTGCATTACTTTCACAATGCATTAAATAGTGGCAGCAAGGCTTCTCCTGCCGTGGGGCTCGGGGACAGCAACCCAAGGCGCGCTCGCACCTTCGCACCCTAATTTGACACCCTTAACTTGCTTCAAAACTCACCAAAATTGACACACACATTGGTATGGAGCGGCAGACCAACCTATTAAGCAACCAAACCCCGAAAATGAAAATTGCGCGCTAGCGCCCCCTAGGAAGAGACAAAAAACAGACTGCTTGTAACTTCCGTTAGGAATGTCGTAGAGACATGAAACAAAAACCTCTGTGTAGGTCTGACTTAGACCTACATTTCCAATAAACACTGCTGTACCTAAAATCAACAGGAAGTTGGCAAAAACCCCTTCAAAACAAAATTTTCGCAAAATATGCCTTTTTTGCCTCTTTGAACTGAAATTTGACCCCCTTAAAATGCTTCAAAGTGCAAGTTAGAGCAATACAATGCCAAGCGAAAGCCATTTATCAACAACATCCAGAAACGCAAATCTATAATTTGACCCCCTTAACATGCTTCAAAACTCACCAAATTTTACACACACATCAGGACTGGTGAAAATTGCCATCCAATAAAAAAACAAATCCCAAAAATGAAAATTGTGCTCTAGCTCCCCCTAGGAAAAAAAAATTACAAAACTGCTTGTAAATTCTGTTAGGAATGTCGTAGAGTGATGAAATAAAAACTTCTATGTAGGTCTGACTAAGATCGGGACTCGGGACACGGCGGCGGCGGCGGACCCGACCAACGCTGCTTGCAGCTTTAATTCTTATTATTATTCTTTCTTTCTTCCGCACCGATACTCGCATATGCGCTGTATTTTGACCCACTGACCATGCCTCAAAACACACCAAATTTGACACACGCGTCGGTGAGGAGTTTCTTCCCAACATATTAGGGACCCGAACCAGAAAAATCAAAATTGCGCAATAGCGCCCCCTAGGAAAAGACAAAAAATGGATTGCTTGTAACTTCCGGTAGGAATGTCGTAGAGACATGAAACAAAATCCGCTATGTAGACCTGACCTAGACCTAAATTCCCCATTAGAAAGTCCTATACCTAAAATCAAAAGAAATTTTGCAAAACCCTTTCAAAGCAAAATTTTCACCAAAAATGCTATTTTTGCCTCTTTGAGCTGTAATTTGACCCCCTTAAAATGCTTCAAAACTCACCAAACTTGGCAGACACATCAGGACTGGCAGAAATTGTGATCTAATGAAAAAAAAAAATTCTAAAACTCAAAATTGGGCTCTACAAAATTTTTGGAATGAAACACAGAAAAAACTGCTTCTAGGAAGAAAACACAGACAAAACTGCTTGTAACTTCCGGTAGGAATGTCGGAAAGACATGAAACAAAAACTTCTATGTAGGTCTCGCTTAGACCTACATTTTAATAATTGACAGCTAGCAGAAAAAATCAACAGGAAGTTGGCAATTACCCCTTCAAAATAAAAGTTTTGTGAAAACCCGTCACCTTTTTTCAAAAGTTATCTCCTCTGAGCGAGTTTGTCGTTTCGGCTTCAAACTCGCACAGGAGAGAGTTTGAACCCTTCTGATTAAAAGTATAGATCAAAATTTTGATAAGTTTTAAGGGTTGGATTTTACGCGCCTTCAAAGATCCCCTGCGCAAATTTTCCTAAAAAAGATAATTTTTACCTCTTTGAGCTGTAATTTGACCCCCTTAAAATGCTTCAAAACACACCAAACTTGGCACACACATCAGGACTGGCAACAATTGCGAGCTGATGAAAAAACCAAACCCCAAAACTCAAAATTGTGCTCTAGCGCCCCCTAGGAATACAACACAGACAAACTGCTCCTAGGAAGAAAACAAAGACAAAACTGCTTGTAACTTCCGGTAGGAATGTCGTAGAGACATGAAACAAAAACCACTATGTAGGTCTGACTTAGACCTACATTTGAATAATTAACATACTTTGGCAAAAATCAACAGGGAGCTTGATATTTTCACTTCAATACAACAACTGCATTACTTTCACAATGCATTAAATAGTGTCACCAAGGCTTCTCCTGCCGTGGGGCTCGGGGACAGCAACCCAAGGCGCGCTCGCACCTTCGCACCCTAATTTGACCCCCTTAACATGCTTCAAAACTCACCAAAATTGACACACACATCGGTATGGAGCGGCAGACCAACTTATTAAGCAACCAAACCCCAAAAATTAAAATTGCAAGCTAGCGCCCCCTAGGAAGAGACAAAAACCAGACTGCTTGTAACTTCCGTTAGGAATGTCGTAGAGACATGAAACAAAAACCTCTGTGTAGGTCTGACTTAGACCTACATTTCCAATAAACACTTCTATACCTACAATCAACAGGAAGTTAGCAAAAACCCCTTCAAAACAAAATTTTTGCAAAATATGCCTTTTTTGCCTCTTTGAACTGAAATTTGACCCCCTTAAAATGCTTCAAAGTGCAAGTTAAAGCTATACAATGCCAAGCGAAAGCCATTTATCAACAACATCCAGAAACGCAAATCTATAATTTGACCCCCTTAACATGCTTCAAAACTCACCAAATTTTACACACACATCAGGACTGGTGAAAATTGCCATCCAATAAAAAAACCAAACCCCAAAAAGGAAAATTGTGCTCTAGCGCCTCCTAGGAAAATAAACTGATAAAACTGCTTGTAAATTCTGTTAGGAATGTCGTAGAGTGATGAAACAAAAACTTCTATGGAGGTCTGACTAAGATCGGGACTCGGGACACGGCGGCGGCGGCGGCGGACCCGACCAACGCTGCTTGCAGCTTTAATTAGGGTCCGCACTGCCAGCAAAGGACTCTGTCCTTTGCCATGGCAAGGACCCTATTGAATCTGCTTTGTTTTATTATTATTATTATTATTCCGCAGCTTCGAACCCTAATTTGACCCACTGACCATGCTCCAAAACTCACCAAATTTGGCACACACATCGGTAAGGCTTGGCAAAAACACATATTAAGCAACCAAACCCCAAAAATGAAAAATGCGCGCTAGCGCCCCCTACGAAAAAAAAAAAACAGACTGCTTGTAACTTCCGTTAGGAATGTCGTAAAGACATGGAACAAAAACCTCTATGTAGGTCTGACTTAGACCTAGATTCCCCATTAGAAATGCCTATACCTAAAATCAACAGAAATTTGGCAAAAACCCATTCAAAGCAAAATTTTCGCTAAAAAATGCTATTTTTGCCTCTTTGAGCTGTAATTTGACCCCCTTAACATGCTTCAAAACTCACCAAACTTGGCAGACACATCAGGACTGGCAGAAATTGCAATCTAATGAAAAAAAAAACCCAAAAAACTCAAAATTGCGCTTTAGCGCAATTTTTCAATAAAACACAGAAAAAACTGCTTCCAGGAAGAAAACACAGACAAAACTGCTTGTAACTTCGGGTAGGAATGCCGGAAAGACATGAAACAAAAACTTCTATGTAGGTCTCACTTAAACCTACATTTTAGTAATTGACAGCTAGCAGAAAAAATCAACAGGAAGTTGGCAATTACCCCTTCAAAATAAAAGTTTTGTGAAAACCCGTCACCTTTCTTCAAAAGTTATCTCCTCTGAGCGCGTTTGTCGTTTCGGCTTCAAACTCGCACAGGAGAGAGTTTGGACACTTCTGATTAAAAGTATAGATCAAAGTTTTGATAAGTTTTAAGGTTTTGATTTTACGCGCCTTCAAAGATCCGCTGCGCAAAGTTTCCTAAAAAATTTCATTTTCGCCTCTTTGAGCTGTAATTTGACCCCCTTAAAATGCTTCAAAACTCACCAAACTTGGCACACACATCAGGACTGGCAACAATTGCGAGTTAATGAAAAAACCAAACCCAAAAACTCAAAATTGTGCTCTAGCGCCCCCTAGGAATACAACACAAACAATACCCTAATTTGACCCCCTTAACATGCTTCAAAACTCACCAAATTTGACACACACATCGGTATGGAGCGGCAGACCAACTTATTAGGTAACCAAACCCCAAAAATTAAAATTGCGCGCTAGCGCCCCCTAGGAAGAGACAAAAAACAGACTGCTTGTAACTTCCGTTGGGAATGTCGTAGAGACATGGAACAAAAACCTTTATGTAGATCAGACTTAGACCTACATTTCCAATGAAGCACTTCTATAGCAAAAATCAACAGGAAGTTGGCAAAAACCCCTTCAAAACAAAATTTTCGCAAAAAAGTCAATTTCTGCCTCTTTGAACTGAAATTTGACCCCCTTAAAATGCTTCAAAACTCACCAAACTTGGCACACACATCAGGACTGGCAAACATTGCGATCTAGTGAAAAAAACAAACCTTTAAACTCAAAATTGCGCTCTATTGCAATTTTTGAATAAAATACAGAAAAAACTGCTCCTAGGAAGAGGAAACAGATCAAACTGCTTGTAACTTCTGGTAGGAATGTCAGACAGACATGAAACAAAAACCTCAATGTAGGTCTCACTTGGACCTACATTTTGATGATTGGCATCTTTCAGTTAAAATCAACAGGAAGTTGGCAATTACCCCTTCAAAATAAAAGTTTTGTAAAAAGCCGTCACCTTTTTCCAGACAAAACTGCTTGTAACTTCCGTTAGGAATGTCGTAGGGACATGAAACAAAAACCTCTATGTAGGTCTGACTTAGACCTACATTTCCATCAAACACTTCTATACCTAAAATCAACAGGAAGTTGACAAAAACCCCTTCAAAACAAAATATTTGCAAAAAATGCCTTTTTTGCCTCTTTGAACTGATATTTGACCCCCTTAAAATGCTTCAAAGTGCCAGTTAAAGCTATACTATGCCAAGCGAAAGCCATTTATCAACAACATCCAGAAACACCAATCTGTAATTTGACCCCCTTAACATGCTTCAAAACTCACCAAATTTTACACACACATCAGGACTGGTGAAAATTGCCATCCAATAAAAAAACAAACCCCAAGAATGAAAATTGTGCTCTAGCTCCCCCTAGGAAAAATAACTGACAAAACTGCTTGTAAATTCTGTTAGGAATGTCATAGAGTGATGAAACAAAAACTTCTATGGAGGTCTGATTAAGATCGGGACTCGGGACACGGCGGCGGCGGCGGCGGACCCGACCAACGCTGCTTGCAGCTTTAATTATTATTATTCCGCAACTTTGAACCCTAATTTGACCCACTGACCATGCTCCAAAACTCACCAAATTTGGCACACACATCGGTAAGGCTTGGCAAAAACACATATTAAGCAACCAAACCCCAAAAATGAAAAATGCGCGCTAGCGCCCCCTACGAAAAAAAAAAAACAGACTGCTTGTAACTTCCGTTAGGAATGTCGTAAAGACATGGAACAAAAACCTCTATGTAGGTCTGACTTAGACCTAGATTCCCCATTAGAAATGCCTATACCTAAAATCAACAGAAATTTGGCAAAAACCCATTCAAAGCAAAATTTTCGCTAAAAAATGCTATTTTTGCCCCTTTGAGCTGTAATTTGACCCCCTTAACATGCTTCAAAACTCACCAAACTTGGAAGACACATCAGGACTGGCAGAAATTGCAATCTAATGAAAAAAAAAAAAAAAAAAACTCAAAATTGCGCTTTAGCGCAATTTTTCAATAAAACACAGAAAAAACTGCTTCCAGGAAGAAACCACAGACAAAACTGCTTGTAACTTCGGGTAGGAATGCCGGAAAGACATGAAACAAAAACTTCTATGTAGGTCTCACTTAGACCTACATTTTAATAATTGACAGCTAGCAGAAAAAATCAACAGGAAGTTGGCAATTACCCCTTCAAAATAAAAGTTTGGTGAAAACCCGTCACCTTTCTTCAAAAGTTATCTCCTCTGAGCGCGTTTGTCGTTTCGGCTTCAAACTCGCTCAGGAGAGACTTTGAACCCTTCTGATTAAAAGTATAGATCAAAGTTGTGATAAGTTTTCAGGTTTTGATTTTACGCGCCTTCAAAGAACCCCTGCGCAAATTTTCCAAAAAAATATCATTTTTACCTCTTTGAGCTGTAATTTGACCCCCTTAAAATGCTTCAAAACTCACCAAACTTGGCACACACATCAGGACTGGCAACAATTGCGAGCTAATGAAAAAACCAAACCCCAAAACTCAAAATTGTGCTCTAGCGCCCCCTATGAATACAACACAGACAATACCCTAATTTGACCCTCTTAACATGCTTCAAAACTCACCAAATTTGACACACACATTGGTATGGAGCGGCAGACCAACATATTAGGTAACCAAACCCCAAAAATGAAAATTGCGCGCTAGCGCCCCCTAGGAAGATACAAAAAACAGACTGCTTGTAACTTCCGTTAGGAATGTCGTAGAGACATGAAACAAAAACCTCTGTGTAGGTCTGACTTAGACCTACATTTTGATAATTGGCATCTTTCAGTTAAAATCAACAGGAAGTTGCCAATTACCCCTTCAAAATAAAAGTTTTGTAAAAAGCCGTCTCCTTTTTCCAGACAAAACTGCTTGTAACTTCTGTTAGGAATGTCGTAGAGTGATGAAACAAAAACTTCTATGTAGGTCTGACTAAGATCGGGACTCGGGACACGGCAGCGGCGGCGGCGGCCAACGGCGGACCCGACCAACGCTGCTTGCAGCTTTAATTATTATTATTATTTTTCCGCAACTTTGAACCCTAATTTGACCCACTGACCATGCTCCAAAACTCACCAAATTTGGCACACACATCGGTAAGGCTTGCCAAAAACACGTATTAAGCAACCAAACCCCAAAAATGAAAAATGCGCGCTAGCGCCCCCTACGAAAAAAAAAAAACAGACTGCTTGTAACTTCCGTTAGGAATGTCGTAAAGACATGGAACAAAAACCTCTATGTAGGTCTGACTTAGACCTAGATTCCCCATTAGAAATGCCTATACCTAAAATCAACAGAAATTTGGCAAAAACCCATTCAAAGCAAAATTTTCGCTAAAAAATGCTATTTTTGCCCCTTTGAGCTGTAATTTGACCCCCTTAACATGCTTCAAAACTCACCAAACTTGGCAGACACATCAGGACTGGCAGAAATTGCAATCTAATGAAAAAAAAAAAATAAAAAAACTCAAAATTGCGCTTAAGCGCAATTTTTCAATAAAACACAGAAAAAACTGCTTCCAGGAAGAAAACACAGACAAAACTGCTTGTAACTTCGGGTAGGAATGCCGGAAAGACATGAAACAAAAACTTCTATGTAGGTCTCACTTAGACCTACATTTTAATAATTGACAGCTAGCAGAAAAAATCAACAGGAAGTTGGCAATTACCCCTTCAAAATAAAAGTTTTGTGAAAACCCGTCACCTTTCTTCAAAAGTTATCTCCTCTGAGCGCGTTTGTCGTTTCGGCTTCAAACTCGCTCAGGAGAGAGTTTGGACCCTTCTGATTAAAAGTATAGATCAAAGTTGTGATAAGTTTTCAGGTTTTGATTTTACGCGCCTTCAAAGAACCCCTGCGCAAATTTTCCAAAAAAATATCATTTTTACCTCTTTGAGCTGTAATTTGACCCCCTTAAAATGCTTCAAAACTCACCAAATTTGACACACACATCGGTATGGAGCGGCAGACCAACATATTAGGTAACCAAACCCCAAAAATGAAAATTGCGCGCTAGCGCCCCCTAGGAAGATACAAAAAACAGACTGCTTGTAACTTCCGTTAGGAATGTCGTAGAGACATGAAACAAAAACCTCTGTGTAGGTCTGACTTAGACCTACATTTTGATAATTGGCATCTTTCAGTTAAAATCAACAGGAAGTTGCCAAGTACCCCTTCAAAATAAAAGTTTTGTAAAAAGCCGTCACCTTTTTCCAGACAAAACTGCTTGTAACTTCTGTTAGGAATGTCGTAGAGTGATGAAACAAAAACTTCTATGTAGGTCTGACTAAGATCGGGACTCGGGACACGGCGGCGGCGGCGGCCAACGGCGGACCCGACCAACGCTGCTTGCAGCTTTAATTAGGGTCCGCCCTGCAATGGCAAAGGACATCCATGTCCTTTGCCATGCAAGGACCCTATTGAATCTGTAACGTTTCTTATTATTATTAGGGTCCGCCCTGCCAGCAAAGGACTCCATGTCCTTTGCCCTGGCAAGGACCCTATTGAATCTGTAACGTTTCTTATTATTAGGGTCCGCCCTGCCAGCAAAGGACATCCATGTCCTTTGCTAAGGCAAGGACCCTATTGAATCTGCTGCGTTTTATTATTATTCTTTATTATTCCGCCGCCGTTTCCAGCTGAAATTTGACCCACTTAACATGCTTCAAAACTCACCATATTTGACACACACATCAGGATCTGCGAAAATTGCCATCTAATAAAAAAACCGAGCACTAAAAATCAAAATTGCGCGCTAGCGCCCCCTAGGAAGAAACAAAAAACGGACTGCTTGTAACTTCCATTAGGAATGTCGTAGAGACTTGAAACAAAAACCTATATGAAGGTCTGACTTAGATGAACATTTCCAATAAAAATGTTCTATACCTAAAATCAACAGGAAGTTGGCAAAAACGCCTTCAAAGCAAAATTTTCGCAAAAAATGCTATTTTTGCCTCTTTGAGCTGTAATTTGACCCCCTTAAAATGCTTCAAAACTCACCAAACTTGGCACACACCTCAGGACTGGCAGAAATTGCGATCTAATGAAAATAAAAAATAATAAAACTCAAAATTGCGCTCTAGCGCAATTTTTGAATAAAACACAGAAAAAACTGCTCCTAGGAAGAGAAAACAGACAAAACTGCTTGTAACTTCCAGTAGGAATGTCGGACAGACATGAAACAAAAACTTCTAGGTAGGTCTGACTTAGACCTACATTTCGATAATTTACATCCTTCGGCAAAAATCAACAGGAAGTTAAAAATTGCCCCTTCAAAATAAAAGTTTTGTGAAAACCCGTCACCTTTTTCAAATCGACACTTCTCCCAGTGCGTTTGTCGTTTCGGCTTCAAACTCGCACAGGAGAGAGTTTGGACACTTCTGATTAAAAGTATAGATCAAAGTTTTGATTACTGCTCCGGTTTGGATTTTACGCGCCTTCAAAAAACCCCTGCGCAACTTTTCCTAAAAAATGACGTTTTTGACTCTTTGAGCTGTAATTTCACCCACTTAAAATGCTTCAAAGTGCTAGTTAAAGCTCTGTTATGCAGACCGAAAGCCATTTATCAACAACATCCAGAATCGCCAATCTGTAATTTCACCCCTTTAACATGCTTCAAAACTCACCAAATTTTACACACATATCAGGACTGGCAAAAACTGCCATCTAATAAAAAACCAAACCCCAAAAATCTAAATTGCGCTTAGCGCCCCCTAGGAAAAAACCCAGACAAAACTGCTTGTAACTTCCGTTAGGAATGTCGTAGAGACATGAAACAAAAACTTCTGTGTAGGTCTGACTTAGACCTACATTTCCAATAAAAAACGTCTATACCCAAAATCAACAGAAATTTTGCAAAAACTCATTCAAAGCAAAATTTTCGCCAAAAAATGCTATTTTTGCCTCTTTGAGCTGCAATTTGACCCCCTTAAAATGCTTCAAAGTGCAAGTTAAAGCTATACAATGCCAGGCGAAAGCCATTTATCAACAACATCCAGAAACGCAAATCTGTAATTTGACCCCCTTAACATGCTTCAAAACTCACCAAATTTTACACACACATCAGGACTGGTGAAAATTGCCATCCAATAAAAAAACCAAACCCCAAAAATGAAAATTGTATTCTAGCGCCCCCTAGGAAAATAAACTGATAAAACTGCTTGTAAATTCTGTTAGGAATGTCGTAGAGTGATGAAACAAAAACTTCTATGGAGGTCTGACTAAGATCGGGACTCGGGACACGGGCGGCGGCGGCGGCGGCCAACGGCGGACCCGACCAACGCTGCTTGCAGCTTTAATTATTATTATTAGGGTCCGCCCTGCAATGGCAAAGGACATCCATGTCCTTTGCCATGCAAGGACCCTATTGAATCTGCTGCGTTTTATTAGGGTCCGCCCTGCCAGCAAAGGACTCCATGTCCTTTGCCATGGCAAGGACCCTATTGAATCTGTAGCGTTTTATTATTATTATTGTTTATTCCGCTCCTTCGCACCCTAATTTGACCCCCTGAACATGCTTCAAAACTCACCAAATTTGACACACACGTTGGTACGGTGGGCCTTCCCAACTTATTAAGCAACCAAACCCCAAAAATAAAAATTGCGCGCTAGCGCCCCCTAGGAAGAAAAAAAAAACAGACAGCTTGTAACTTCCGCTAGCAATGTCGTAGAGACATGAAACAAAAACCTCTATGTAGGGCTGACTTAGACCTAGATTTCATAATTGTACCTTCTGGGGCAAAAATCAACAAAAATTTTGCAAAAAACCCATTCAAAGCAAATTTTTCGCAAAAAAATGCTATTTTTGCCTCTTTGAGCTGTAATTTGACCCCCTTAAAATGCTTCAAAACTCACCCAAACTTGGCACACACATCTGGACTGGCAGAAATTGCGTTCTAATGAAAAAAAAAAAAAAAAAATCAAAAAATGCGCTCTAGCGCAATTTTTTAATAAAACACAGAAAAAACTGCTCCGAGGAAGAATACACAAACAAAATTGCTTGTAACTTCCAGTAGGAATGCCGGAAAGACATGAAACAAAAACTTCTATGAAGGTCTCACTTAGACCTACATTTTAATAATTGACAGCCTGCAGAAAAAATCAACAGGAAGTTGTCAATTACCCCTTCAAAATAAAAGTTTTGTGAAAACCCGTCACCTTTCTTCAAAAGTTATCTCCTCTGAGCGCGTTTGTCGTTTCGGCTTCAAACTCGCACAGGAGAGAGTTTGGACCCTTCTGAATAAAAGTATAGATCAAAGTTTTGATAAGTTTTAAGGTTTTGATTTTACGCGCCTTCAAAGACGCCTTGCGCAAAGTTTCATAAAATATGTAATTTTTGTCTCTTTGAGCTGTAATTTGACCCCCTTAAAATGCTTCAAAACTCACCAAACTTGGCACACACATCAGGACTGGCAACAATTACGAGCTAATAAAAAAACCAAAGCCCAAAACTCAAAATTGTGCTCTAGCGCCCCCTAGGAATACAACACAGACAAACTGCTCCTAGGAAGAAAACAAAGACAAAACTGCTTGTAACTTCCGGTAGGAATGTCGTAGAGACATGAAACAAAAACCACTATGTAGGTCTGACTTAGACCTACATTTGAATAATTAACATACTTTGGCAAAAATCAACAGGAAGCTTGATATTTTCACTTCAATACAACAACTGCATTACTTTCACAATGCATTAAATAGTGGCAGCAAGGCTTCTCCTGCCGTGGGGCTCGGGGACAGCAACCCAAGGCGCGCTCGCACTTTCGCACCCTAATTTGACCCCCTTAACATGCTTCAAAACTCACCAAATTTGACACACACATCGGTATGGAGCGGCAGACCAACTTATTAAGCAACCAAACCCCAAAAATGAAAATTGCGCGCTAGCGCCCCCTAGGAAGGGACAAAAAACAGACTGCGTGTAACTTCCGTTAGGAATGTCGTAGAGACATGAAACAAACCCTCTATGTAGGTCTGACTTAGACCTACATTTCCAATGAAATACTTCTACACCGAAAATCAACAGGAAGTTGGCAAAAACCCTTCAAAACTAAATTTTTGCAAAAAATGCCTTTTTTGCCTCTTTGAACTGATATTTGACCCCCTTAAAATGCTTCAAAGTGCAAGTTAAAGCTATACTATGCCAAGCGAAAGCCATTTATCAACAACATCCAGAAACGCCAATCTGTAATTTGACCCCCTTAACATGCTTCAAAACTCACCAAAATTGACACACACATCGGTATGGAGCGGCAGACCAACTTATTAAGCAACCAAACCCCAAAAATGAAAATGCCCGCTAGCGCTCCCTTGGAAGAGACAAAAAACAGACTGCTTGTAACTTCCGTTAGGAATGTCGTAGAGACATGAAACAAAAACCTCTGTGTAGGTCTGACTTAGACCTACATTTCCAATAAACATTTCTGTACCTAAAATCAACAGGAAGTTGGCAAAACCCCTTCAAAACAAAATTTTCGCAAATATGCCTTTTTTGCCTCTTTGAACTGAAATTTGACCCCCTTAAAATGCTTCAAAGTGCAAGTTAAAGCTATACAATGCCAAGCGAAAGCCATTTATCAACAACATCCAGAAACGCAAATCTATAATTTGACCCCCTTAACATGCTTCAAAACTCACCAAATTTTACACACACATCAGGACTGGTGAAAATTGCCATCCAATTAAAAAACCAAACCCCAAAAATTAAAATTGTGCTCTAGCGCCCCCTAGGAAAATAAACTGATAAAACTGATTGTATTTTCTGTTAGGAATGTCGTAGAGTGATGAAATAAAAACTTCTATGGAGGTCTGACTAAGATCGGGACTCGGGACACGGCGGCGGCGGCGGCGGCCAACGGCGGACCCGACCAACGCTGCTTGCAGCTTAATTATTATTATTTTTCCGCAACTTTGAACCCTAATTTGACCCACTGACCATGCTCCAAAACTCACCAAATTTGGCACACACATCGGTAAGGCTTGCCAAAAACACGTATTAAGCAACCAAACCCCAAAAATGAAAAATGCGCGCTAGCGCCCCCCTACGAAAAAAAAAAACAGACTGCTTGTAACTTCCGGTAGGAATGTCGTAGAGACATGAAACAAAATCCTCTATGTAGAACTGACCTAGACCTAAATTCCCCATCAGAAACTCCTATACCTAAAACCAACAGAAATTTTGCAAAACCCTTTCAAAGCAAAATTTTCGCCAAAAAACGCTATTTTTGCCTCTTTGAGCTGCAATTTGACCCCCTTAAAATGCTTCAAAACTCACCAAACTTGGAACACACATCAGGACTGGCAGAAATTGTGATCTAATGAAAAAAAAAAAAAAAAAATCTCAAAATTGTGCTCTAGCGCAATTTTTCAATAAAACACAGAAAAAACTGCTTCCAGGAAGAAACCACAGACAAAACTGCTTGTAACTTCGGGTAGGAATGCGGAAAGACATGAAACAAAAACTTCTATGTAGGTCTCATTAAGACCTACATTTTAGTAATTAACAGCTAGCAGAAATAATCAACAGGAAGTTGGCAATTACCCCTTCAAAATAAAAGTTTTGTGAAAACCCGTCACCTTTCTTCAAAAGTTATCTCCTCTGAGCGCGTTTGTCGTTTCGGCTTCAAACTCGCTCAGGAGAGAGTTTGGACCCTTCTGATTAAAAGTATAGATCAAAGTTGTGATAAGTTTTAAGGTTTTGATTTTTCGCGCCTTCAAAGACGCCCTGCGCAAAGTTTCCTAAAAAATGTCATTTTTGCCTATTTGAGCTGTAATTTGACCCCCTTAAAATGCTTCAAAACTCACCAAACTTGGCACACACATCAGGACTGGCAACCATTGCGAGCTGATGAAAAAACCAAACTCCAAAACTCAAAATTGTGCTCTAGCGCCCCCTAGGAATACAACACAGACAAACTGCTCCTAGGAAGAAAACAAAGACAAAACTGCTTGTAACTTCCGGTAGGAATGTCGTAGAGACATGAAACAAAAACCACTATGTAGGTCTGACTTAGACCTACATTTGAATAATTAACATACTTTGGCAAAAATCAACAGGGAGCTTGATATTTTCACTTCAATACAACAACTGCATTACTTTCACAATGCATTAAATAGTGGGACGAAGGCGTCTTAAGCCCTGGGGCTCGGGGACAGCAACCAAGGCGCGCTCGCACCTTCGCACCCTAATTTGACCCCCTTAACTTGCTTCAAAACTCACCAAAATTGACACACACATCGGTATGGAGCGGCAGACCAACTTATTAAGCAACCAAACTCCAAAAATGAAAATTGCGCGCTAGCGCCCCCTAGGAAGAGACAAAAAACAGACTGCTTGTAACTTCCGTTAGGAATGTCGTAGAGACATGAAACAAAAACTTCTGTGTAGGTCTGTAGACCTACATTTTGATAGGTGGCATCTTTCAGTTAAAATCAACAGGAAGTTGGCAATTACCCCTTCAAAATAAAAGTTTTGTAAAAAGCCGTCACCTTTTCCAGACAAAACTGCTTGTAACTTCTGTTAGGAATGTCGTAGAGACATGAAACAAAGACCTCTATGTTGGTCTGACTAAGATCGGGACTCGGGACACGGCGGCGGCGGCGGCGGCCAACGGCGGACCCGACCAACGCTGCTTGCAGCTTTAATTAGGGTCCGCCCTGCAATGGCAAAGGACATCCATGTCCTTTGCCATGCAAGGACCCTATTGAATCTGCTGCGTTTTATTATTATTATTGTTTATTCCGCTCCTTCGCACCCTAATTTGACCCCCTGAACATGCTTCAAAACTCACCAAATTTGACACACACGTTGGTACGGTGGGCCTTCCCAACTTATTAAGCAACCAAACCCCAAAAATAAAAATTGCGCGCTAGCGCCCCCTAGGAAGAAAAAAAAAACAGACAGCTTGTAACTTCCGCTAGCAATGTCGTAGAGACATGAAACAAAAACCTCTATGTAGGGCTGACTTAGACCTAGATTTCATAATTGTACCTTCTGGGGCAAAAATCAACAAAAATTTTGCAAAAACCATTCAAAGCAAATTTTTCGCAAAAAAATGCTATTTTTGCCTCTTTGAGCTGTAATTTGACCCCCTTAAAATGCTTCAAACTCACCAAACTTGGCACACACATCTGGACTGGCAGAAATTGCGTTCTAATGAAAAAAAAAAAAAAAGAATCAAAAAATGCGCTCTAGCGCAATTTTTTAATAAAACACAGAAAAAACTGCTTCCAGGAAGAAAACACAGACAAAACTGCTTGTAACTTCGGGTAGGAATGCCGGAAAGACATGAAACAAAAACTTCTATGTAGGTCTCACTTAAACCTACATTTTAGTAATTGACAGCTAGCAGAAATAATCAACAGGAAGTTGGCAATTACCCCTTCAAAATAAAAGTTTTGTGAAAACCCGTCACCTTTCTTCAAAAGTTATCTCCTCTGAGCGCGTTTGTTGTTTCGGCTTCAAACTCGCACAGGAGAGAGTTTGAACCCTTCTGATTAAAAGTATAGATCAAAATTTTGATAAGTTTTAAGGTTTTGATTTTACGCGCCTTCAAAGATCCCCTGCGCAAATTTTCCTAAAAAAGATAATTTTTACCTCTTTGAGCTGTAATTTGACCCCCTTAAAATGCTTCAAAACTCACCAAACTTGGCACACACATCAGGACTGGCAACAATTGCGAGCTGATGAAAAAACCAAACCCCAAAACTCAAAATTGTGCTCTAGCGCCCCCTAGGAATACAACACAGACAAACTACTCCTAGGAAGAAAACAAAGACAAAACTGCTTGTAACTTCCGGTAGGAATGTCAGAGAGACATGAAACAAAAACCACTATGTAGGTCTGACTTAGACCTACATTTGAATAATTAACATACTTTGGCAAAAATCAACAGGGAGCTTGATATTTTCACTTCAATACAACAACTGCATTACTTTCACAATGCATTAAATAGTGGCAGCAAGGCTTCTTCGACCATGGGGCTCGGGGACAGCAACCCAAGGCGCGCTCGCACCTTCGCACCCTAATTTGACCCCCTTAACATGCTTCAAAACTCCCCAAATTTGACAAACACGTCGGTATGGAGCGGCAGACCAACTTATTAAGCAACCAAACCCCAAAAATGAAAATTGCGCGCTAGCGCCCCCTACGAAAAAACAAAAACAGACTGCTTGTAACTTCTGTTAGGAATGTCGTAGAGACATGAAACAAAAACCTCTGTGTAGGTCTGACTTAGACCTACATTTCCAATAAACACTTCTGTACCTAAAATCAACAGGAAGTTGGCAAAACCCCTTCAAAACAAAATTTTCGCAAATATGCCTTTTTTGCCTCTTTGAACTGAAATTTGACCCCCTTAAAATGCTTCAAAGTGCAAGTTAAAGCTATACAATGCCAAGCGAAAGCCATTTATCAACAACATCCAGAAACGCAAATCTATAATTTGACCCCCTTAACATGCTTCAAAACTCACCAAATTTTACACACACATCAGGACTGGTGAAAATTGCCATCCAATAAAAAAACCAAACCCCAAAAATGAAAATTGTGCTCTAGCGCCCCCTAGGAAAATAAACTGATAAAACTGCTTGTAAATTCTGTTAGGAATGTCGTAGAGTGATGAAACAAAAACTTCTATGGAGGTCTGACTAAGATAGGGACTCGGGACACGGCGGCGGCGGCGGCGGCGGACCCGACCAACGCTGCTTGCAGCTTTAATTATTATTATTCTTCCGCAACTTCGAACCATAATTTGACCCACTGACCATGCTCCAAAACTCACCAAATTTGGCACACACATCGGTAAGGCTTGGCAAAAACACATATTAAGCAACCAAACCCCAAAAATGAAAAATGCGCGCTAGCGCCCCCTACGAAAAAAAAAACCAGACTGCTTGTAACTTCCGTTAGGAATGTCGTAAAGACATGGAACAAAAACCTCTATGTAGGTCTGACTTAGACCTAGATTCCCCATTAGAAATGCCTATACCTAAAATCAACAGAAATTTGGCAAAAACCCATTCAAAGCAAATTTTCGCTAAAAAATGCTATTTTTGCCCCTTTGAGCTGTAATTTGACCCCCTTAACATGCTTCAAAACTCACCAAACTTGGAAGACACATCAGGACTTGCAGAAATTGCAATCTAATGAAAAAAAAAAAAAAAAAAAAAACTCAAAATTGCGCTTTAGCGCAATTTTTCAATAAAACACAGAAAAAACTGCTTCCAGGAAGAAACCACGGACAAAACTGCTTGTAACTTCGGGTAGGAATGCCGGAAAGACATGAAACAAAAACTTCTATGTAGGTCTCACTTAAACCTACATTTTAGTAATTGACAGCTAGCAGAAAAAATCAACAGGAAGTTGGCAATTACCCCTTCAAAATAAAAGTTTTGTGAAAACCCGTCACCTTTCTTCAAAAGTTATCTCCTCTGAGCGCGTTTGTCGTTTCGGCTTCAAACTCGCTCAGAAGAGAGTTTGGACCCTTCTGATTAAAAGTATAGATCAAAGTTTTGATAAGTTTTAAGGTTTTGATTTTACGCGCCTTCAAAGACGCCCTGCGCAAATTTTCCAAAAAAATATCATTTTTGCCTCTTTGAGCTGTAATTTGACCCCCTTAAAATGCTTCAAAACTCACCAAACTTGGCACACACATCAGGACTGGCAACAATTGCGAGTTGATGAAAAAACCAAACCCCAAAACTCAAAATTGTGCTCTAGCGCCCCCTAGGAATACAACGCAGACAATACCCTAATTTGACCCCCTTAACATCCTTCAAAACTCACCAAATTTGACACACACATTGGTATGGAGCGGCAGACCAACTTATTAGGTAACCAAACCCCAAAAATGAAAATTGCGTGCTAGCGCCCCCTAGGAAGAGACAAAAAACAGACTGCTTGTAACTTCCGTTGGGAATGTCGTAGAGACATGAAACAAAAACCTCTATGTAGGTCTGACTTATACCTACATTTCCAACAAAACACTTCTATAGCAAAAATTAACAGGAAGTTGGCAAAAACCCCTTCAAAACAAAATTTTCGCAAAAAAGTCCATTTTTGCCTCTTTGAACTGAAATTTGACCCCCTTAAAATGCTTCACAACTCACCAAACTTGGCACACACATCAGGACTGGCAAAAATTTCGATGTAGTGAAAAAAACAAACCTTAAAACTCAAAATTGCACTCTATTGCAATTTTTGAATTAAACACAGAAAACTGCTCCTAGGAAGAGGAAACAGATCAAACTGCTTGTAACTTCTGGTAGGAATGTCGGACAGACATGAAACAAAAACCTCAATGTAGGTCTCACTTAGACCTACATTTTGATAGGTGGCATCTTTCAGTTGAAATCAACAGGAAGTTGGCAATTACCCCTTCAAAATAAAAGTTTTGTAAAAAGCTGTCACCTTTTTCCAGACAAAACTGCTTGTAACTTCTGTTAGGAATGTCGTACAGACATGAAACAAAGACCTCTATGTTGGTCTGACTAAGATCGGGACTCGGGACACGGCGGCGGCGGCGGCAGCCAACGGCGGACCCGACCAACGCTGCTTGCAGCTTTAATTATTATTATTATTATTCCGCCGCCTCTTTGAACCTTAATTTGACCCACTGACCATGCTCCAAAACTCACCAAATTTCACACACTCATCAGAACTGGCGAAAATTGCCATCTAATAAAAAAACCAAACCCGAAAAATGAAAAATGCGCTCTAGCGCCCCCTACGAAAATCAAAAAACAGATTGCTCGTAACTTCCGTTAGGAATGTCGTAGAGACATGAAACAAAATCCTCTATGTAGAACTGACCTAGACCTAAATTCCCCATCAGAAACTCCTATACCTAAAATCAACAGAAATTTAGCAAAACCCTTTCAAAGCAAAATTTTCGCCAAAAAACGCTATTTTTGCCTCTTTGAGCTGCAATTTGACCCCCTTAAAATGCTTCAAAACTCACCAAACTTGGCACACACATCAGGACTGGCAGAAATTGTGATCTAATGAAAAAAAAAAAAAAAAATCTCAAAATTGTGCTCTAGCGCAATTTTTCAATAAAACACAGAAAAAACTGCTTCCAGGAAGAAACCACAGAGAAAACTGCTTGTAACTTCGGGTAGGAATGCCGGAAAGACATGAAACAAAAACTTCTATGTAGGTCTCATTAAGACCTACATTTTAGTAATTGACAGCTAGCAGAAATAATCAACAGGAAGTTGGCAATTACCCCTTCAAAATAAAAGTTTTGTAAAAACCCGTCACCTTTTTCAAATCGAAACTCCTCCCAGTGCGTTTGTCGTTTCGGCTTCAAACTCGCACAGGAGAGAGATTGAACCCTTTTAAAAAAAGTGGTCGGACAAAGTTGTGATAAGTTCTAAGGTTTGGATTTTACGCGCCTTCAAAGAACCCCTGCGCAAATTTTCCAAAAAAATATCATTTTTACCTCTTTGAGCTGTAATTTGACCCCCTTAAAATGCTTCAAAACTCACCAAACTTGGCACACACATCAGGACTGGCAACAATTGTGAGCTGATGAAAAAACCAAACCCCAAAACTCAAAATTGTGCTCTAGCGCCCCCTAGGAATACAACACAGACAATACCCTAATTTGACCCCCTTAACATGCTTCAAAACTCACCAAATTTGACACACACATCGGTATGGAGCGGCAGACCAACATATTAGGTAACCAAACCCCAAAAATGAAAATTGCGCGCTAGCGCCCCCTAGGAAGATACAAAAAACAGACTGCTTGTAACTTCCGTTAGGAATGTCGTAGAGACATGAAACAAAAACCTCTGTGTAGGTCTGACTTAGACCTACATTTTGATAATTGGCATCTTTCAGTTAAAATCAACAGGAAGTTGCCAATTACCCCTTCAAAATAAAAGTTTTGTAAAAAGCCGTCACCTTTTTCCAGACAAAACTGCTTGTAACTTCTGTTAGGAATGTCGTAGAGACATGAAACAAAGACCTCTATGTTGGTCTGACTAAGATCGGGACTCGGGACACGGCGGCGGCGGCCAACGGCGGACCCGACCAACGCTGCTTGCAGCTTTAATTATTATTATTATTATTGTTTATTCCGCTCCTTCGCACCCCAATTTCACCCCCTCAACATAATCCAAAACTCACCAAATTTGACACACACGTTGGTACGGTGGACCTTCCCAACTTATTAAGCACCCAAACCCCAAAAATGAAAATTGCGCACTAGCGCCCCCTAGGAAAAAAAAAAAACAGACTGCTTGTAACTTCCGTTAGGAATGTCGTAGAGACATGGAACGAAAACCTCTGTGTAGGTCTGACTTAGACCTACTTTTCCAATAAAAACCTCCTATACCTAAAATCAACAGAAATTTTGCAAAAACTCATTCAAAGCTAAATTTTCGCCAAAAAACGCTATTTTTGCCTCTTTGAGCTGCAATTTGACCCCCTTAAAATGCTTCAAAACTCACCAAACTTGGCACACACATCAGGACTGGCAGAAATTGTGATCTAATGAAAAAAAAAAAAAAAAAATCTCAAAATTGCGCTCTAGCGCAATTTTTCAATAAAACACAGAAAAAACTGCTTCCAGGAAGAAACCACAGACAAAACTGCTTGTAACTTCGGGTAGGAATGCCGGAAAGACATGAAACAAAAACTTCTATGTAGGTCTCATTAAGACCTACATTTTAGTAATTGACAGCTAGCAGAAATAATCAACAGGAAGTTGGCAATTACCCCTTCAAAATAAAAGTTTTGTAAAAACCTGTCACCTTTTTCAAATCGAAACTCCTCCCAGTGCGTTTGTCGTTTCGGCTTCAAACTCGCACAGGAGAGAGATTGAACCCTTTTAAAAAAAGTGGTCTGACAAATTTGTGATAAGTTCTAAGGTTTGGATTTTACGCACCTTCAAAGAACCCCTGCGCAAATTTTCCAAACACATATCATTTTTACCTCTTTGAGCTGTAATTTGACCCCCTCAAAATGCTTCAAAACTCACCAAACTTGGCACAAACATCAGGACTGGCAACAATTGCAAGCTGATGAAAAAACCAAACCCCAAAACTCAAATTTGTGCTCTAGCGCCCCCTAGGAATACAACACAGACAATACCCTAATTTGACCCCCTTAACATGCTTCAAAACTCACCAAATTTGACACACACATTGGTATGGAGCGGCAGACCAACATATTAGGTAACCAAACCCCAAAAATGAAAATTGCGCGCTAGCGCCCCCTAGGAAGATACAAAAAACAGACTGCTTGTAACTTCCGTTAGGAATGTCGTAGAGACATGAAACAAAAACCTCTGTGTAGGTCTGACTTAGACCTACATTTTGATGATTGGCATCTTTCAGTTAAAATCAACAGGAAGTTGCCAATTACCCCTTCAAAATAAAAGTTTTGTAAAAAGCCGTCACCTTTTTCCAGACAAAACTGCTTGTAACTTCTGTTAGGAATGTCGTAGAGTGATGAAACAAAAACTTCTATGTAGGTCTGACTAAGATCGGGACTCGGGACACGGCGGCGGCGGCGGCCAACGGCGGACCCGACCAACGCTGCTTGCAGCTTTAATTAGGGTCCGCCCTGCAATGGCAAAGGACATCCATGTCCTTTGCCATGCAAGGACCCTATTGAATCTGCTGCGTTTTATTATTATTATTAGGGTCCGCCCTGCCAGCAAAGGACATCCATGTCCTTTGCTAAGGCAAGGACCCTATTGAAACTGTAACGTTTATTATTATTAGGGTCCGCCCTGCCAGCAAAGGACTCCATGTCCTTTGCCATGGCAAGGACCCTATTGAATCTGTAGCGTTTTATTATTATTATTGTTTATTCCGCTCCTTCGCACCCTAATTTGACCCCCTGAACATGCTTCAAAACTCACCAAATTTGACACACACGTTGGTACGGTGGGCCTTCCCAACTTATTAAGCAACCAAACCCCAAAAATAAAAATTGCGCGCTAGCGCCCCCTAGGAAGAAAAAAAAAACAGACAGCTTGTAACTTCCGCTAGCAATGTCGTAGAGACATGAAACAAAAACCTCTATGTAGGGCTGACTTAGACCTAGATTTCATAATTGTACCTTCTGGGGCAAAAATCAACAAAAATTTTGCAAAAACCCATTCAAAGCAAATTTTTCGCAAAAAAATGCTATTTTTGCCTCTTTGAGCTGTAATTTGACCCCCTTAAAATGCTTCAAAACTCACCAAACTTGGCACACACATCTGGACTGGCAGAAATTGCGTTCTAATGAAAAAAAAATAAAAAAAAATCAAAAAATGCGCTCTAGCGCAATTTTTTAATAAAACACAGAAAAAACTGCTCCGAGGAAGAATACACAAACAAAATTGCTTGTAACTTCCAGTAGGAATGCCGGAAAGACATGAAACAAAAACTTCTATGAAGGTCTCACTTAGACCTACATTTTAATAATTGACAGCCTGCAGAAAAAATCAACAGGAAGTTGTCAATTACCCCTTCAAAATAAAAGTTTTGTGAAAACCCGTCACCTTTCTTCAAAAGTTATCTCCTCTGAGCGCGTTTGTCGTTTCGGCTTCAAACTCGCACAGGAGAGAGTTTGGACCCTTCTGAATAAAAGTATAGATCAAAGTTTTGATAAGTTTTAAGGTTTTGATTTTACGCGCCTTCAAAGACGCCTTGCGCAAAGTTTCATAAAAAATGTAATTTTTGTCTCTTTGAGCTGTAATTTGACCCCCTTAAAATGCTTCAAAACTCACCAAACTTGGCACACACATCAGGACTGGCAACAATTACGAGCTAATAAAAAAACCAAAGCCCAAAACTCAAAATTGTGCTCTAGCGCCCCCTAGGAATACAACACAGACAAACTGCTCCTAGGAAGAAAACAAAGACAAAACTGCTTGTAACTTCCGGTAGGAATGTCGTAGAGACATGAAACAAAAACCACTATGTAGGTCTGACTTAGACCTACATTTGAATAATTAACATACTTTGGCAAAAATCAACAGGAAGCTTGATATTTTCACTTCAATACAACAACTGCATTACTTTCACAATGCATTAAATAGTGGCAGCAAGGCTTCTCCTGCCGTGGGGCTCGGGGACAGCAACCCAAGGCGCGCTCGCACGTTCGCACCCTAATTTGACCCCCTTAACATGCTTCAAAACTCACCAAATTTGACACACACATCGGTATGGAGCGGCAGACCAACTTATTAAGCAACCAAACCCCAAAAATGAAAATTGCGCGCTAGCGCCCCCTAGGAAGGGACAAAAAACAGACTGCGTGTAACTTCCGTTAGGAATGTCGTAGAGACATGAAACAAAAACCTCTATGTAGGTCTGACTTAGACCTACATTTCCAATGAAATACTTCTACACCGAAAATCAACAGGAAGTTGGCAAAAACCCCTTCAAAACTAAATTTTTGCAAAAAATGCCTTTTTTGCCTCTTTGAACTGATATTTGACCCCCTTAAAATGCTTCAAAGTGCAAGTTAAAGCTATACTATGCCAAGCGAAAGCCATTTATCAACAACATCCAGAAACGCCAATCTGTAATTTGACCCCCTTAACATGCTTCAAAACTCACCAAAATTGACACACACATCGGTATGGAGCGGCAGACCAACTTATTAAGCAACCAAACCCCAAAAATGAAAATTGCCCGCTAGCGCTCCCTTGGAAGAGACAAAAAACAGACTGCTTGTAACTTCCGTTAGGAATGTCGTAGAGACATGAAACAAAAACCTCTGTGTAGGTCTGACTTAGACCTACATTTCCAATAAACACTTCTGTACCTAAAATCAACAGGAAGTTGGCAAAACCCCTTCAAAACAAAATTTTCGCAAAATATGCCTTTTTTGCCTCTTTGAACTGAAATTTGACCCCCTTAAAATGCTTCAAAGTGCAAGTTAAAGCTATACAATGCCAAGCGAAAGCCATTTATCAACAACATCCAGAAACGCAAATCTATAATTTGACCCCCTTAACATGCTTCAAACTCACCAAATTTTATACACACATCAGGACTGGTGAAAATTGCCATCCAATTAAAAAACCAAACCCCAAAAATTAAAATTGTGCTCTAGCGCCCCCTAGGAAAATAAACTGATAAAACTGATTGTATTTTCTGTTAGGAATGTCGTAGAGTGATGAAATAAAAACTTCTATGGAGGTCTGACTAAGATCGGGACTCGGGACACGGCGGCGGCGGCCAACGGCGGGCCCGACCAACGCTGCTTGCAGCTTTAATTAGGGTCCGCCCTGCCAGCAAAGGACATCCATGTCCTTTGCTAAGGCAAGGACCCTATTGAATCTGTAACGTTTCTTATTATTATTCTTTATTAGGGTCCGCCCTGCAATGGCAAAGGACATCCATGTCCTTTGCCATGCAAGGACCCTATTGAATCTGTAACGTTTTCTTATTAGGGTCCGCCCTGCCAGCAAAGGACTCCATGTCCTTTGCCATGGCAAGGACCCTATTGAATCTGTAGCGTTTTATTATTATTATTATTATTATTCTTTATTATTCCGCACCGTCGCGCCCCAATATCACCCCCTTAACATGCTTCAAAACTCACCAAAGTTGACACACGCGTCGGTCTACCGTGACACCACAACATATTAAGCAACCAAACCCCAAAAATGAAAATTGCGCTCTAGCGCCCCCTAAAAGGAAACAAAAAACAGACTGCTTGTAACTTCCGTTAGGAATGTCGTAGAGACATGAAACAAAAACCTCTGCGTAGCTCTGACTGAGATCTACATTTCCAATAAAAAATGTCTATACCCAAAATCAACAGAAATTTTGCAAAAACTCATTCAAAGCAAAATTTTAGCAAAAAATGCTATTTTTGCCTCTTTGAGCTGCAATTTGACCCCCTTAAAATGCTTCAAAACTCACCAAACTTGGCACACACATCAGGACTGGCAGAAATTGCAATCTAATGAAAAAAAAAAAAAAAAAAACTCAAAATTGCGCTCTAGCGCAATTTTTTAATAAAACACAGAAAAAACTGCTTCCAGGAAGAAAACACAGACAAAACTGCTTGTAACTTCCGGTAGGAATGCCGGAAAGACATGAAACAAAAACTTCTAGGTAGGTCTGACTTAGACCTACATTTTGATAATTGACATCCTTCGGCAAAAATCAACAAGAAGTTAAAAATTGCCCCTTCAAAATAAAAGTTTTGTGAAAACCCCGTCACCTTTTTCAAATCGACACTCCTCCCAGTGCGTTTGTCGTTTCGGCTTCAAACTCGCACAGGAGAGAGTTTGGACCCTTCTGATTAAAAGTATAGATCAAAGTTTTGATAAGTTCTCAGGTTTTGATTTTACGCGCCTTCAAAGAACCCCTGCGCAAATTTTCCTAAAAAATGTCGTTTTTGCCTCTTTGAGCTGTAATTTGACCTACTTAAAATGCTTCAAAGTGCAAGTTAAAGCTCTGTTATGCAGACCGAAAGCCATTTATCAACAACATCCAGAATCGCCGATCTGTAATTTCACCCCCTTAACATGCTTCAAAACTCACCAAATTTTGCACACACATCAGGACTGGCAATAACTGCCAACTAACAAAAAACCAAACCCCAAAAATCGAAATTGCGCTTAGCGCCCCCTAGGAAAAAACCCAGACAAAACTGCATGTGACTTCTGTTAGAAATGTCGTATAGACATGGAATAAAAACCTCTATGTTGGTTTGACTAATATCGGGACTCGGGACACGGCGGCGGCGGCCAACGGCGGACCCGACCAACGCTGCTTGCAGCTTTAATTATTATTATTATTATTTTTCCGCAACTTTGAACCCTAATTTGACCCACTGACCATGCTCCAAAACTCACCAAATTTGGCACACACATCGGTAAGGCTTGCCAAAAACACGTATTAAGCAACCAAACCCCAAAAATGAAAAATGCGCGCTAGCGCCCCCTACGAAAAAAAAAAAACAGACTGCTTGTAACTTCCGGTAGGAATGTCGTAGAGACATGAAACAAAATCCTCTATGTAGAACTGACCTAGACCTAAATTCCCCATCAGAAACTCCTATACCTAAAACCAACAGAAATTTTGCAAAACCCTTTCAAAGCAAAATTTTCGCCAAAAAACGCTATTTTTGCCTCTTTGAGCTGCAATTTGACCCCCTTAAAATGCTTCAAAACTCACCAAACTTGGCACACACATCAGGACTGGCAGAAATTGTGATCTAATGAAAAAAAAAAAAAAAAATCTCAAAATTGTGCTCTAGCGCAATTTTTCAATAAAAACACAGAAAAAACTGCTTCCAGGAAGAAACCACAGACAAAACTGCTTGTAACTTCGGGTAGGAATGCCGGAAAGACATGAAACAAAAACTTCTATGTAGGTCTCATTAAGACCTACATTTTAGTAATTGACAGCTAGCAGAAATAATCAACAGGAAGTTGGCAATTACCCCTTCAAAATAAAAGTTTTGTAAAAACACGTCACCTTTTTCAAATCGAAACTCCTCCCAGTGCGTTTGTCGTTTCGGCTTCAAACTCGCACAGGAGAGAGATTGGACCCTTTTAAAAAAAGTGGTCGGACAAAGTTGTGATAAGTTTTATGGTTTTGATTTTATGCGCCTTCAAAGAACCCCTGCGCAAATTTTCCGAATAAATGTCATTTTTGCCTATTTGAGCTGTAATTTGACCCCCTTAAAATGCTTCCAAACACACCAAACTTGGGCACACACATCAGGACTGGCAACAATTGCGACCTGGTGAAAAAACCAAACCCCAAAACTCAAAATTGTGCTCTAGCGCCCCCTAGGAATACAACACAGACAAACTACTCCTAGGAAGAAAACAAAGACAAAACTGATTGTAACTTCCGGTAGGAATGTCGTAGAGACATGAAACAAAAACCACTATGTAGGTCTGACCTAGACCTACATTTGAATAATTAACATACTTTGGCAAAAATCAACAGGAAGCTTGATATTTTCACTTCAATACAACAACTGCATTACTTTCACAATGCATTAAATAGTGGCAGCAAGGCTTCTCCTGCCGTGGGGCTCGGGGACAGCAACCCAAGGCGCGCTCGCACCTTCACACCCTAATTTGACCCCCTTAACATGCTTCAAAACTCACCAAATTTGACACACACATCGGTATGGAGCGGCAGACCAACTTATTAAGCAACCAAACCCCAAAAATTAAAATTGCAAGCTAGCGCCCCATAGGAAGAGACAAAAACAGACTGCTTGTAACTTCCGTTAGGAATGTCGTAGAGACATGAAACAAAAACCTCTGTGTAGGTCTGACTAAGACCTACATTTCCAATTAAAAAGGTCTATACCCAAAATCAACAGAAATTTAGCAAAAACTCATTCTAAGCAACATTTTCGCAAAAAACGCTATTTTTGCCTCTTTGAGCTTTAATGTGACCCCCTTAAAATGCTTCAAAACTCACCAAACTTGGCACACACATCAGGACTGGCAGAAATTGCGATCTAGTGAAAAAACCAAACCTTAAAACTCAAAATTGCGCTCTATTGCAATTTTTGAAAAAAACACAGAAAAACTGCTCCTAGGAAGAGGAAACGGATAAAACTGCTTGTAACTTCTGGTAGGAACGTCGGACAGACATGAAACAAAAACCTCTATGTAGGTCTCACTTAGACCTACATTTTGATAGGTGGCATCTTTCAGTTAAAATCAACAGGAAGTTGGCAATTACCCCTTCAAAATAAAAGTTTTGTAAAAAGCCGTCACCTTTTTCCAGACAAAACTGCTTGTAACTTCTGTTAGGAATGTCGTAGAGACATGAAACAAAGACCTCTATGTTGGTCTGACTAAGATCGGGACTCGGGACACGGCGGCGGCGGCGGCGGCCAACGGCGGACCCGACCAACGCTGCTTGCAGCTTTAATTATTATTCTTCCGCACCGTCGCGCCCCAATATCACCCCTTTAACATATTCCAAAACTCACCAAAGTTGACACACGCGTCGGTCTACCGTGACACCACAACATATTAAGCAACCAAACCCCAAAAATGAAAAAATGCGCGCTAGCGCCCCCTACGAAAAAAAAAAAACAGACTGCTTGTAACTTCCGGTAGGAATGTCGTAGAGACATGAAACAAAATCCTCTATGTAGAACTGACCTAGACCTAAATTCCCCATCAGAAACTCCTATACCTAAAATCAACAGAAATTTGCAAAACCCTTTCAAAGCAAAATTTTCGCCAAAAAACGCTATTTTTGCCTCTTTGAGCTGCAATTTGACCCCCTTAAAATGCTTCAAAACTCACCAAACTTGGCACACACATCAGGACTAGCAGAAATTGTGATCTAATGAAAAAAAAAAAAAAAAAATCTCAAAATTGTGCTCTAGCGCAATTTTTCAATAAAACACAGAAAAAACTGCTTCCAGGAAGAAACCACAGACAAAACTGCTTGTAACTTCGGGTAGGAATGCAGGAAAGACATGAAACAAAAACTTCTATGTAGGTCTCATTAAGACCTACATTTTAGTAATTGACAGCTAGCAGAAATAATCAACAGGAAGTTGGCAATTACCCCTTCAAAATAAAAGTTTTGTAAAAACCCGTCACCTTTTTCAAATCGAAACTCCTCCCAGTGCGTTTGTCGTTTCGGCTTCAAACTCGCACAGGAGAGAGATTGAACCCTTTTAAAAAAAGTGGTCGGACAAAGTTGTGATAAGTTCTAAGGTTTTGATTTTACGCGCGTTCAAATAACCCCTGCGCAAATTTTCCAACAAAATATCATTTTTACCTCTTTGAGCTGTAATTTGACCCCCTTAAAATGCCTCAAAACTCACCAAACTTGGCACACACATCAGGACTGGCAGAAATTGCAAGCTAATGAAAAAACCAAACCCCAAAACTCAAATTTGTGCTCTAGCGCCCCCTAGGAATACAACACAGACAATACCCTAATTTGACCCCCTTAACATGCTTCAAAACTCACCAAATTTGACACACACATTGGTATGGAGCGGCAGACCAACTTATTAGGTAAACAAACCCCAAAAATGAAAATTGCGCGCTAGCGCCCCCTAGGAAGAGACAAAAAACAGACTGCTTGTAACTTCCGTTAGGAATGTCGTAGAGAGATGAAACAAAAACCTCTGTGTAGGTCTGACTTAGACCTACATTTCCAATAAAAAACGTCTATACCCAAAATCAACAGAAATTTTGCAAAAACTCATTCAAAGCAAAATTTTCGTAAAAAATGCTATTTTTGGCTCTTTCAGCTGTAATTTGACCCCCTTAAAATGCTTCAAAACTCACCAAACTTGGCACACACATCAGGACTGGCAGAAATTGTGATCTAGTGAAAAAAACAAACCTTAAAACTCAAAATTGCACTCTATTGCAATTTTTGAATAAAACACAGAAAAAACTGCTCCTAGGAAGAGGAAACAGATCAAACTGCTTGTAACTTCTGGTAGGAATGTCAGACAGACATGAAACAAAAACCTCAATGTAGGTGTCACTTAGACCTACATTTTGATGATTGGCATCTTTCAGTTGAAATCAACAGGAAGTTGGCAATTACCCCTTCAAAATAAAAGTTTTGTAAAAAGCCGTCACCTTTTTCCAGAAAAAAATGCTTGTAACTTCTGTTAGGAATGTCGTAGAGACATGAAACAAAGACCTCTATGTAGGTCTGACTAAGATCGGGACTCGGGACACGGCGGCGGCGGCGGCGGCCAACGGCGGACCCGACCAACGCTGCTTGCAGCTTTAATTATTATTATTCTTCCGCAACTTTGAACCCTAATTTGACCCACTGACCATGCTCCAAAACTCACCAAATTTGGCACACACATCGGTAAGGCTTGGCAAAAACACATATTAAGCAACCAAACCCCAAAAATGAAAAATGCGCGCTAGCGCCCCCTACGAAAAAAAAAAAACAGACTGCTTGTAACTTCCGTTAGGAATGTCGTAAAGACATGGAACAAAAACCTCTATGTAGGTCTGAGTTAGACCTAGATTCCCCATTAGAAATGCCTATACCTAAAATCAACAGAAATTTGGCAAAAACCCATTCAAAGCAAAATTTTCGCTAAAAAATGCTATTTTTGCCCCTTTGAGCTGTAATTTGACCCCCTTAACATGCTTCAAAACTCACCAAACTTGGAAGACACATCAGGACTGGCAGAAATTGCAATCTAATGAAAAAAAAAAAAAAAAAAACTCAAAATTGCGCTTTAGCGCAATTTTTCAATAAAACACAGAAAAAACTGCTTCCAGGAAGAAAACACAGACAAAACTGCTTGTAACTTCGGGTAGGAATGCCGGAAAGACATGAAACAAAAACTTCTATGTAGGTCTCACTTAGACCTACATTTTAATAATTGACAGCTAGCAGAAAAAATCAACAGGAAGTTGGCAATTACCCCTTCAAAATAAAAGTTTTGTGAATACCCGTCACCTTTCTTCAAAAGTTATCTCCTCTGAGCGCGTTTGTCGTTTCGGCTTCAAACTCGCTCAGGAGAGAGTTTGGACCCTTCTGAATAAAAGTATAGATCAAAGTTGTGATAAGTTTTCAGGTTTTGATTTTACGCGCCTTCAAAGACGCCCTGCGCAAATTTTCCTAAAAAATTTACTTTTTTCCTCTTTGAGCTGTAATTTGACCCCCTTAAAATGCTTCAAAACTCACCAAACTTGGCACACACATCAGGACTGGCAACAATTGCGAGTTGATGAAAAAACCAAACCCCAAAACTCAAAATTGTTCTCTAGCGCCCCCTAGGAATACAACGCAGACAATACCCTAATTTGACCCCCTTAACATGCTTCAAAACTCACCAAATTTGACACACACATTGGTATGGAGCGGCAGACCAACTTATTAGGTAACCAAACCCCAAAAATGAAAATTGCGTGCTAGCGCCCCCTAGGAAGAGACAAAAAACAGACTGCTTGTAACTTCCGTTGGGAATGTCGTAGAGACATGAAACAAAATCCTCTATGTAGGTCTGACTTATACCTACATTTCCAACAAAACACTTCTATAGCAAAAATTAACAGGAAGTTGGCAAAAACCCCTTCAAAACAAAATTTTCGCAAAAAAGTCAATTTTTGCCTCTTTGAACTGAAATTTGACCCCCTTAAAATGCTTCAAAACTCACCAAACTTGGCACACACATCAGGACTGGCAAAAATTTCGATGTAGTGAAAAAAACAAACCTTAAAACTCAAAATTGCACTCTATTGCAATTTTTGAATAAAACACAGAAAACTGCTCCTAGGAAGAGGAAACAGATCAAACTGCTTGTAACTTCTGGTAGGAATGTCGGACAGACATGAAACAAAAACCTCAATGTAGGTCTCACTTAGACCTACATTTTGATAGGTGGCATCTTTCAGTTGAAATCAACAGGAAGTTGGCAATTACCCCTTCAAAATAAAAGTTTTGTAAAAAGCTGTCACCTTTTTCCAGACAAAACTGCTTGTAACTTCTGTTAGGAATGTCGTACAGACATGAAACAAAGACCTCTATGTTGGTCTGACTAAGATCGGGACTCGGGACACGGCGGCGGCGGCCAACGGCGGACCCGACCAACGCTGCTTGCAGCTTTAATTATTATTATTCTTCCGCAACTTTGAACCCTAATTTGACCCACTGACCATGCTCCAAAACTCACCAAATTTGGCACACACATCGGTAAGGCTTGGCAAAAACACATATTAAGCAACCAAACCCCAAAAATGAAAAATGCGCGCTAGCGCCCCCTACGAAAAAAAAAAAACAGACTGCTTGTAACTTCCGTTAGGAATGTCGTAAAGACATCGAACAAAAACCTCTATGTAGGCCTGACTTAGACCTAGATTCCCCATTAGAAATGCCTATACCTAAAATCAACAAAAATTTGGCAAAAACCCATTCAAAGCAAAATTTTCGCTAAAAAATGCTATTTTTGCCCCTTTGAGCTGTAATTTGACCCCCTTAACATGCTTCAAAACTCACCAAACTTGGAAGACACATCAGGACTGGCAGAAATTGCAATCTAATGAAAAAAAAAAAAAAAAAAACTCAAAATTGCGCTTTAGCGCAATTTTTCAATAAAACACAGAAAAAACTGCTTCCAGGAAGAAAACACAGACAAAACTGCTTGTAACTTCGGGTAGGAATGCCGGAAAGACATGAAACAAAAACTTCTATGTAGGTCTCACTTAGACCTACATTTTAATAATTGACAGCTAGCAGAAAAAATCTACAGGAAGTTGGCAATTACCCCTTCAAAATAAAAGTTTTGTGAAAACCCGTCACCTTTCTTCAAAAGTTATCTCCTCTGAGCGCGTTTGTCGTTTCGGCTTCAAACTCGCTCAGGAGAGAGTTTGGACCCTTCTGATTAAAAGTATAGATCAAAGTTGTGATAAGTTTTCAGGTTTTGATTTTACGCGCCTTCAAAGAACCCCTGCGCAAATTTTCCTAAAAAATATCATTTTTACCTCTTTGAGCTGTAATTTGACCCCCTTAAAATGCTTCAAAACTCACCAAACTTGGCACACACATCAGGACTGGCAACAATTGCGAGTTAATGAAAAAACCAAACCCAAAAACTCAAAATTGTGCTCTAGCGCCCCCTAGGAATACAACACAAACAATACCCTAATTTGACCCCCTTAACATGCTTCAAAACTCACCAAAGTTGACACACACGTCGGTACGGTGTCCCTCCCCAACATATTAAGCAACCAAACCCCAAAAATGAAAATTGCGCGCTAGCGCCCCCTAGCAAAAAACAAAAACAAATCGCTTGTAACTTCCGTCAGGAATGTCGTAGAGACATGAAACAAAAACCTCTGTGTAGGTCTGACTAAGACCTACATTTCCAATAAAAAATGTCTATACCCAAAATCAACAGAAATCTTGCAAAAACTCATTCAAAGCAAAATTTTCGCAAAAAAATGCTATTTCTGCCTCTTTGAGCTGCAATTTGACCCCCTTAAAATGCTTCAAAACTCACCAAACTTGGCACACACATCAGGACTGGCAGAAATTGCGATCTAGTGAAAAAACCAAACCTTAAAACTCAAAATTGCGCTCTATTGCAATTTTTGAAAAAAACACAGAAAAACTGCTCCTAGGAAGAGGAAACGGATAAAACTGCTTGTAACTTCTGGTAGGAACGTCGGACAGACATGAAACAAAAAACTCTATGTAGGTCTCACTTACACCTACATTTTGATGATTGGCATCTTTCAGTTGAAATCAACAGGAAGTTGGCAATTACCCCTTCAAAATAAAAGTTTTGTAAAAAGCCGTCACCTTTTTCCAGACAAAACTGCTTGTAACTTCTGTTAGGAATGTCGTAGAGACATGAAACAAAGACCTCTATGTTGGTCTGACTAAGATCGGGACTCGGGACACGGCGGCGGCGGCGGCGGCCAACGGCGGACCCGACCAACGCTGCTTGCAGCTTTAATTATTATTATTTTTCCGCAACTTTGAACCCTAATTTGACCCACTGACCATGCTCCAAAACTCACCAAATTTGGCACACACATCGGTAAGGCTTGCCAAAAACACGTATTAAGCAACCAAACCCCAAAAATGAAAAATGCGCGCTAGCGCCCCCTACGAAAAAAAAAAAACAGACTGCTTGTAACTTCCGGTAGGAATGTCGTAGAGACATGAAACAAAATCCTCTATGTAGAACTGACCTAGACCTAAATTCCCCATCAGAAACTCCTATACCTAAAACCAACAGAAATTTTGCAAAACCCTTTCAAAGCAAAATTTTCGCCAAAAAACGCTATTTTTGCCTCTTTGAGCTGCAATTTGACCCCCTTAAAATGCTTCAAAACTCACCAAACTTGGAACACACATCAGGACTGGCAGAAATTGTGATCTAATGAAAAAAAAAAAAAAAAATCTCAAAATTGTGCTCTAGCGCAATTTTTCAATAAAACACAGAAAAAACTGCTTCCATGAAGAAACCACAGACAAAACTGCTTGTAACTTCGGGTAGGAATGCCGGAAAGACATGAAACAAAAACTTCTATGTAGGTCTCATTAAGACCTACATTTTAGTAATTGACAGCTAGCAGAAATAATCAACAGGAAGTTGGCAATTACCCCTTCAAAATAAAAGTTTTGTGAAAACCCGTCACCTTTCTTCAAAAGTTATCTCCTCTGAGCGCGTTTGTCGTTTCGGCTTCAAACTCGCTCAGGAGAGAGTTTGGACCCTTCTGATTAAAAGTATAGATCAAAGTTGTGATAAGTTTTAAGGTTTTGATTTTTCGCGCCTTCAAAGACGCCCTGCGCAAAGTTTCCTAAAAAATGTCATTTTTGCCTATTTGAGCTGTAATTTGACCCCCTTAAAATGCTTCAAAACTCACCAAACTTGGCACACACATCAGGACTGGCAACAATTGCGAGCTGATGAAAAAACCAAACTCCAAAACTCAAAATTGTGCTCTAGCGCCCCCTAGGAATACAACACAGACAAACTGCTCCTAGGAAGAAAACAAAGACAAAACTGCTTGTAACTTCCGGTAGGAATGTCGTAGAGACATGAAACAAAAACCACTATGTAGGTCTGACTTAGACCTACATTTGAATAATTAACATACTTTGGCAAAAATCAACAGGGAGCTTGATATTTTCACTTCAATACAACAACTGCATTACTTTCACAATGCATTAAATAGTGGGACGAAGGCGTCTTAAGCCCTGGGGCTCGGGGACAGCAACCCAAGGCGCGCTCGCACCTTCGCACCCTAATTTGACCCCCTTAACATGCTTCAAAACTCACCAAATTTGACACACACATCGGTATGGAGCGGCAGACCAACTTATTAAGCAACCAAACTCCAAAAATGAATATTGCGCGCTAGCGCCCCCTAGGAAGAGACAAAAAACAGACTGCTTGTAACTTCCGTTAGGAATGTCGTAGAGACATGAAACAAAAACTTCTGTGTAGGTCTGTAGACCTACATTTTGATAGGTGGCATCTTTCAGTTAAAATCAACAGGAAGTTGGCAATTACCCCTTCAAAATAAAAGTTTTGTAAAAAGCCGTCACCTTTTTCCAGACAAAACTGCTTGTAACTTCTGTTAGGAATGTCGTAGAGACATGAAACAAAGACCTCTATGTTGGTCTGACTAAGATCGGGACTCGGGACACGGCGGCGGCGGCGGCGGCCAACGGCGGACCCGACCAACGCTGCTTGCAGCTTTAATTATTATTATTATTCCGCAGCTTCGAACCCTAATTTGACCCACTGACCATGCTCCAAAACTCACCAAATTTTAAACACACATCGGTAAGGCTTGGCAAAAACACATATTAAGCAACCAAACCCCAAAATACAAAATTGCGCGCTAGCGCCCCCTATGAAAAAAAAAAAAAAAATTGCTTGTAACTTCCGTTAGGAATGTCGTAGAGACGTGAAACGAAAACCTCTATGTAAGTCTGACTTAGACCTACATTTCATAATAGTATGTTCTCGGGCAAAAATCAACAGAAATTTTGCAAAAACCCATTCAAAGCAAAATTTTTGCAAAAAAATGCTATTTTTGCCTCTTTGAGCTGTAATTTGACCCCCTTAAAATGCTTCAAAACTCACCAAACTTGGCAGACACATCAGGACTGGCAGAAATTGCAATCTAATGAAAAAAAAATAAAAATAAACTCAAAATTGCGCTCTAGCTTAATTTTTCAATAAAACACAGAAAAAACTGCTTCCAGGAAGAAACAACAGACAAAACTGCTTGTAACTTCGGGTAGGAATGTCGGAAAGACATGAAACAAAAACTTCTATGTAGGTCTCACTTAGACCTACATTTTAATAATTGACAGCTAGCAGAAATAATCAACAGGAAGTTGGCAATTACCCCTTCAAAATAAAAGTTTTGTAAAAACCCGTCACCTTTTTCAAATCGAAACTCCTCCCAGTGCGTTTGTCGTTTCGGCTTCAAACTCGCACAGGAGAGAGATTGAACCCTTTTAAAAAAAGTGGTCGGACAAAGTTGTGATAAGTTTTATGGTTTTGATTTTATGCGCCTTCAAAGAACCCCTGCGCAAATTTTCCAAAAAAATATCATTTTTACCTCTTTGAGCTGTAATTTGACCCCCTTAAAATGCTTCAAAACTCACCAAACTTGGCACACACATCAGGACTGGCAACAATTGCGAGCTAATAAAAAAACCAAACCCCAAAACTCAAAATTGTGCTCTAGCGCCCCCTAGGAATACAACACAGACAATACCCTAATTTGACCCCCTTAACATGCTTCAAAACTCACCAAAGTTGACACACACGTCGGTACGGTGTCCCTCCCCAACATATTAAGCAACCAAACCCCAAAAATGAAAATTGCGCGCTAGCGCCCCCTAGCAAAAAACAAAAACAAATCGCTTGTAACTTCCGTCAGGAATGTCGTAGAGACATGAAACAAAAACCTGTGTGTAGGTCTGACTAAGACCTACATTTCCAATAAAAATGTCTATAACCAAAATCAACAGAAATCTTGCAAAAACTCATTCAAAGCAAAATTTTCGCAAAAAAATGCTATTTTTGCCTCTTTGAGCTGCAATTTGACCCCCTTAAAATGCTTCAAAACTCACCAAACTTGGCACACACATCAGGACTGGCAGAAATTGCGATCTAGTGAAAAAACCAAACCTTAAAACTCAAAATTGCGCTCTATTGCAATTTTTGAAAAAAACACAGAAAAACTGCTCCTAGGAAGAGGAAACGGATAAAACTGCTTGTAACTTCTGGTAGGAACGTCGGACAGACATGAAACAAAAACCTCTATGTAGGTCTCACTTAGACCTACATTTTGATGATTGGCATCTTTCAGTTGAAATCAACAGGAAGTTGGCAATTACCCCTTCAAAATAAAAGTTTTGTAAAAAGCCGTCACCTTTTTCCAGACAAAACTGCTTGTAACTTCTGTTAGGAATGTCGTAGAGACATGAAACAAAGACCTCTATGTTGGTCCGACTAAGATCGGGACTCGGGACACGGCGGCGGCGGCGGACCCGACCAACGCTGCTTGCAGCTTTAATTATTATTATTATTCTTCCGCAACTTCGAACCA
>NC_084626.1:103224-136238 GCF_033978795.1 Nerophis ophidion | reverse complement strand
ACTGTACTGTGCTTGCTGGTTAATAAAAAAACAACAACACTTACCTTTCACTATTTGAGTAACCTTTTTTCTGCCATTTGCGTACTGGCGAGCGATCTCCGAATCCGGGAACATATCCTTCACAGATTTATTATAGACATCCGCAAAGGACAATGGGATGTTGCTTCTAGCTATCAGCATAGCCATCTTTGTCTCAGCATAAGTTACACCATCGGGTCTCCATTTTGCGAGGTGGCCCATAATACTGGGTTGTGAACGATGCTGCACTGCGGACGCTTTGTGCTTCGCTGAGCGTTCATGGCTGAGTATATCCGTTCGGCCACAGTGTTCAATGGAGAAGTCTGTTCTACAAAATCTACAGGCAACATACCCCTTCCCCTTTGAACTCTCCTGGATAAACGGAAATTCCTGTTTCAATTCGTATTGGAACATGCAAGCGTATTTCTTCATTTTGCTCGTCGACGGTGTAATATATTGGGTTGGAGTCAATAACCAGGGGAGGTAATGAAGTTACATCTCTTTACTGTAGGCTTCAGAACAGACTCCCTCACTTGCCGTCAGGTGCGCAACACCACGTAAATCTTTGGCCAATCAAAAAGCAACCCCATAACGCTATAGCCAACTTTCACCAGGAGATGGCAACAGACAACATAGATCACTCTATTACAGACGGCGTCGCCATGGCTGTAACTTCCTCGTTCTACTGCCTTGTCTCCTTGTGTGTGCAGTTTTTTGTTAAAATCCATAGATGTTGTAACGTGATTGGGCAGGCAAGCTGTTTGTATAGTGGGAAAGCGGACGTGAAAAACAGGCTGTCCCCACTCAGGTCCGCATGGAGCTGGAGGGGGCGTGGCCTCCAGCTCCGGCTGAATTTCGGGATATTTTCGGGAGAAAATTTCTTCTGGGAGGTTTTCGGGAGAGGCGCTGAATTTCGGGAGTGTCCCGGAAAATCTGGGAGGGTTGGCAAGTATGGGCACCAACCACATACATACTAGGAGAACTTGATGAAAAACACACCAAACCCAACCAAAATATCTCTCACAAAACCATAATTAGATCCAATTTTGTAAACCGTTCTACCCCTACCTAACAACTACAGTTTTCTGGTGTCTTCAGGCCAAGCGTAGCAGCATGAGATAATATATAGAAAGCCTAGTCTCATGACATCCAAATCCAGCTTTAATGGTCTTTAAAGGGCAAGGTTTACGCGGACATTAACTTTCCAAAGTGTTTTAAGCCTTATACTCCACCCTTTACGGTTTTTAGCACTCAATGACATATACTGCATCCACACACACAGCTGAGCTGTGTGTGTTGAAAGCCATTTGAATATCTAACGTTTGCTATCAATAAATGTATATACTATCAGAACAACAACATGGCTGCATATTGTTAGTTGCTTCTCCTAAGCTGGTTTTTTGTATGTGCACACGCTCCCTGCCTGTACATGTGTATGAGACAGCGGTGAGAAAAAACGCCAAACTAATTCTTATGGCTGATGAGCATTTTTTAATTCAATAGAATTAGTCATTTTGACATTTAAAAACCACTAATGGCAACCATATCACGATGGCCTATGGTTGCTGTTGGCTTGATTCCAGAATGCAGAGAAGGTAAGCAAACAATGTCATTTAAATAGGTACCACACTCTAGAAGAATGATACAAGTTTTAGCAGAAACTCCAAAATCAATATAACCCTGTGACATCAGGGACAGGTGAGAGGAATAGCACTCAGTCAGAAGCAGGGGTTAAGTCACTGCAGAACAAAGAAGTGGAACAAAAGCATGAGCACAAGACAGGAAGAAACAATAAAAGAAGGAAAAAAAATAACCCCCAAAACTGTCATGCAGACTTTGTTGAGATAGCCGGCGGTCTTCATGTTGTATTTATTGAATTGATGAAAATGTACAGTAACTTTGAGCAAGTTACAAATAGCCCCCAAATACTGTTAAAGTTGAGCAAATAATTAAATAGTTAAGTTTATTTCGAACATGCAATGTAATTCATCACGTTTCCTGTTTCATTACAGCACGTCCAAAAAGGAGTAGGAAGAAGCAGAGCCTGTTTAATCCTACCCCTTTTCATACCATAACAATTTTATCCAATTTCCTTGTTGTCTGTAACAGAACAGTGAGCAAATAAACAATAAATAAATTATAATGCATAGTAAGCAAACAAATATTAAATACCTAAATAATCTGTCTTAATAATAAAAAAAAAGGTTCAAGATGTTCATCATAATTATTGTTCTGTGTACTTTGTGAACACTTGTAGTTTGAACAGTCTCTCAAACTGAATCACATTGGAGCTTTGTTTGACTTTGGTTATTCCATTCCATAATTTAATTCCACATACAGTTATGCTAAAGGTTTTAAGTGTTGTACAACCATACAAATGTTTTAAATTAGATTTTCCTCTAAGTTTATATTTCTCTTTTGTTGAGAAGAATTGTTGTACATTCTTGGGTAGCAGGTTATAGTTTGCGTTGTACATACTTTTAGCTGTTTGCAAATGCACTAAATCGTTCAATTTTAATATGTTTGATTTGATAAAGTGTTTGTATGTTGTCTATATCCAACTTCATGTATTATTCTAATTGATGTTTTTTGTAACACCGTTCATGAATGAAGCACACATTTGTAGTTTCCCCATATTTCTACACAATAACTCAGATATGGTAACATTAGCGAGCAGTAAAGAATATCAAGTGATTTTTGGTCGAGAACATGTTTAGCTTTATTCATTATTGTCGGTTTTCTTGCTACTTTATGTTATATGTTTTACATGAGATTTCCAATTCATTTTATCATCCATTTTTACACCCAAACGTGTTTTCTTTTACCCTTTCAATATCTACTCTGTCTATTTGTGTTTGACTTTCTATTTTACTGTTACCAAATAGCATTATTTTAGTTTTACTGAGATATAGGTGAATGTCTTAGAGAGAAACTTTGAGGTGTTGGAGAATGTTGCAATAAATGCTAACAAACATCCCGTATGGCAGGATATAGACTATCAACTGGATGCGTTTCACGTCATAGGTGACGCACATATGAAACAGTGAAGTTTTTGGTCATCTCTTATACAATCCATGTACTAATACAGTGGTTCTCAAATGGGGGTACACGTACCCCTGGGGGTACTTGAAGGTATGCCAAGGGGTATGTTAGATTTTTTTTAAATATTCTAAAATTTAAAAAATCCTTTATAAATGTATTTATTGAATAATACTTCAACAAAATATGAATGTAAGTTCATAAACTGTGAAAAGAAATGCAACAATGCAATATTCAGTGTTGACAGCTAGATTTTTGGTGGACATGTTCCATAAATATAGTTTATGTTTAAAATATTATTTTTTTAGTAAAGAAATGTTTAGAATTAAGTTCATGAATCCAGATGGATCTCTAGTATAATCCCTAAAGAGGGCACTTTAAATTGATGATTACTTCTATGTGTGGAAATCTTTATTTATAATTGAATCACTTGTTTATTTTTCAACAAGTTTTTAGATATTTTTATATCTTTTTTTCCAAATAGTTCAAGAAAGACCACTACAAATGAACAACATTTTGCCCTGTTATACAATTTAATAATAATAATAATAATAATAATAATAATTTAATAGGGACGGTGTGGCGCAGTGGGGAGAGTGGCCGTGCGCAACCCGAGCGTCCCTGGTTCAATTTCTACCTAGTACCAACCTCGTCACGTCCGTTGTGTCCTGAGCAAGACACTTCACCCTTGCTCCTGATGGGTGCTGGTTGGCGCCTTGCATGGCAGCTCCCTCCATCAGTGTGTGAATGTGTGTGTGAATGGGTAAATGTGGAAGTAATGTCAAAGCGCTTTGAGTACCTTGAAGGTAGAAAAGCGCTATACAAGTACAACCCATTTATTTATTTATTTATTTATAATAAATCAGAAACTGATGACATAGTGCTGTATTTTACTTCTTAATCTCTTTTTTTCAAACAAAAATACTTTGCTCTAAATTGGGGCTACTTGAATTCAAAAAAGTGTTCACAGGGGGTACATCACTGAAAAAAGGTTGAGAACCACTGCACTAATACATATATATTTAATTTTGAACATAATGCCTATTTGGCTGATTGATTGTTCACATAGCATGTTTGGTACAATATATTTGTCTATTAAGCATTAGGTCTTCTCGGAAAAAGAAAATATCCGCTGTGGCTGTAGGCAACCACTTTCAACGTCAAAAGATGGTGTTAGCTGTGAGTGATCAGCATTCAGCAGATATTTCTACCTCTGCATGCGCTTTAAAATGTCAGCTGCACTCCTTGGAACACCATATTGAAAGAAATAGCGCACCGACATCCTGTGCTGCACCTGCCACCGTTTGATCCTGAAGCAGACCCGCTTTTACTCAAATTCCTCCGTCCACATCCTCGCCTACCTCCAGCAAGAAAGAAGAAAAGTAAACAAGTGTTATCATGTGAGCTGATGCAAATTGAAAATGTCGCGTCTTCCTTTTCCAGAATGATTCACTGGGCTGGACGCATCGAGAAGGAGCTGGAAAAAGTTCTGCAGCACGTTACCGGAACTCAGCAAATGAGATCGGTGAGTGAACTTTAGTAAATGATGACCTTTTATGAACATACTTTTTATCACCTGAGTGATATGAAATAGAACCTGTTTGGTTTGAGTCCATATGGCTTCCTCCCTGCACGAGGCAGCATGTAACGTGTGGCAGATGGCTGAGGCGGGTCGTGGTTGACACTGGTTTAAAATGTCCCGTCTTCACACATTTGCTGAAACGCACCCTGAGATAAAAGCTTTGTTATTGCCGGCGAGTGTGCGTCATCCGGCTGGTGGCGTCCTGAACTTGGGCCATAGCACAGCGAGGGAGGGAGTTGACAGAAGTAAAAGGTTAATGGACATTACTGGATGTCAGTGCAAGATAATGTTCAATGTCACCAAACACTCACGGCAGCTTGTCTGCATCAGCACTGCATTTATTTACGTGTCACACAAATGTAGTACGTCTTGCTGCATGTTTGCATCACTGGAATAAAAACCTGTGTTGTTCCAATTTCAATCATGGGTGGTATAAACCAGTGGTCCCCAACCACCGGGCCGCAGAAGAATTTTTTATAAAAAAAAAAAATAAATAAAAATAAATACATTTTTAATTAAATCAACCTAAAAAACACAATATACACTCACAATTAGTGCACCAACCACAAAAACCAAAATTTTTCATGACAAAAACGTCCTTTTTTCATGACAAAGAAGAAAAAAAAGGACACCCCCCGGGCCGCGGAACAAATTATTAAGCGGTCCGCGGATACAAAAAGGTTGGGGACCACTGGTATAAACCAGTGTTGGGCCGCTAATGCCCCCTTGAGGCCGCCAAAAAAATATCTGTTTGTCCGTTTGGGCCTGAACTGTACACTTTTCCACCACTTGTGGGAGTAATGACAATATCAAACAAAAAGAAGAAGTCTGGAGCTGAAGTTGTGTAATGCACTTTAATTTTATTGATAGTTCAGTTAAGAAACATATATCCAACCATCCATTTTCTACCACTTTTCCCATTTTGAGTCGCGGGGGGTGCTGGAGCCTATCTCAGCTGCACTCGGGTGGAAGGCGGAGTACACCCTGGACAAGTCGCCACCTCATCACAGGGCCAACACAGATAGACAGACAACATTCACACACTAGGGCCAATTTAGTGTTGCCAATCAACCTATCCCCAGGTGCATGTCTTTTGAGGTGGGAGGAAGCCGGAGTACACGGAGGGAACCCACGCAGTCATGGGGAGAACATGCAAACTTCACACAGAAAAATCCCGAGCCCAGGATCGAACACAGGACCTTTATGTTAATATTATTTATTATTAAGTTAATCAGAATTTATTTTAGCGCTGTGTGATTGTATGTGGATTTATGTTTTGTCATTTTTTGAGTCTCTACTTTTGCGGTATTTGATCAGTATTTATTTTTGTAATCAGTCCGACCTAAGCCTTGATGATAATCTTTGTGATTAACTCATGCTTTCATATCATTTTACAAGGTTTATCTTGTTAAACTGTAAGTAGGTCAGGTCGTTTTGCTTTTGCTCTATTCACTATTATTTATCAGCCTTGCACGTATTAGTTAGGTTAAAGATAAAGTCCCAACGGTAGTCACACACACAATAGGTGTGGTGAAATTACTCTCTGCATTTGACTCATCCCCAAGTTTGCCCCCTAGGAGGTGAGGGAGCAGTGAGCAGCAGCGGTGGACGCGCCCGAGAATCATTTTGGTGATTTAACCCCCAATTCCAACTAGGGCTGGGCGATATATTGATATACTCGATATATCATGGGATTGTCTCTGTGCAATATAGAAAATGACTATATTGTGATATTCGAGTATACGTTCTCACGCAGTTACTTTTAGCTGCGGGCATTACACTGCATGTGTTTTTCCCTCTTTTTTGTCTCTTGTAAACTAAGCCCACCTCCTTACATACTTCACGTGTGCAATGTCACTCGCCCTCTCCAAGCAGAGAGGTAGCGACATGGGTAACATTAGCTGTGATGCTAACGGTGTTATTGAATTATCTTGTGTGACATCAAGCACAAAAGTGTACTTTATTTGTTTTTTAACTATTGTAGTGGCATTCTGTACAAAACGTACACTTTAATTTAGTGTTGTTGTGATACGTCATCTTAGTGACATCATGCACAAACGTGCACTTTATTTGTTTTAAACAATTGCAGATACGTTCTGTACAAAAAGTGCAATTTAATTTAGTGTTGTTTTGATATGTCATCTTAGTGAAATCATGCACAAAAGTGCACTAATAGCTTGTTTTAAAATGTCTATGACAATCTTGCACTTTTTTGTTCTGAAATGACATGAATGTTTGTGCCACTGCTTAATTGTTTAATAAATACAGTTTTGGTCAATTCACTTAGTTGTGATTTCCCTCTCTGCATGAAAGTTTAAAATGAGCGTATATTAATGCAGTATGAACAAGAATGTTTTAATGTAGACACAGAATCATCATACTGCTGTGATTATATGTATTAAGTGCTAATTCAAGGCTAAGACAAAATATTGAGATATTTATCATGTATTGCGATATGGCCTAAAACTATTGAGATATTAAAAAAAGGCCATATCGCTCAGCCCTAAGTCCAACTCCTAATGCTGAGTGCCAAGCAGGGAGGCAATGGGTCCCATTTTATTGTCTTTGGTATGACTCGGCCGGGCTTGAAATTCACGACCTTCCGGTCTCAGGACGGACACTCTGAGCCGTTATTTAGTACTTGTTTATGTTTTTAGGTAATCGTTAGTATATATTCTTTACATTGAACAAGAGAGTCAAATTCCTTGTGTGTTTAACATACTTAGCCAATAAAGCTGATTTTGATTCTGACTATGAAATCAAGAGTAATATTATGAATTCAGTGTAATATTTCATTCGCCCCCGGGCCCCTCTGTAGTGGAAATGTTTGGCCGCCGAGGTCAAAAATGTTAAGAACACCCGGCGAAATCGATACTCATGTGTACAAATGTTTCAACTACTCGTTTGTTAGGGCAGCTGGCGAACCACAGCCTACATTATTACTGCAGATCTACGTTATTGTAAAGTACTGCAAGACTTGCAAAGCAGTAATTCGCGAGCACAACTAACATTTTAAAGCGCATTAAGTGGTGTATAAATCCGTTAAAATGTGGCAACTCATACACTATTATTTCGGGATACGAATGCCCCAGCTTACGAGTTTTTCAGGATACATGATGTTTCTAGGCTGATTTTTATGCTTTAGTTTGCAAGAATAATTATGGGTTACAAGCCTCCCCGGCACTAGTTGGCGTAGTGAATGTCACAGTGAACCCTGTAAGAGCCGGACAAAACATCCAAACTTTGTTTTTCAAAGCATGAGAAGGCAAAAAGTGAGTGTGGAAGATAAGAAGTGATAATCTTTTTTTTTTTTTTTCCCTGTCCAGCTACTTAGGCAAATCATATAGTTGATGTAGATGCCTATGTCGGCTGTTCAGATTTACTTTACAAAAGAGAAGTGTAGGATACTTCTCTTGTTGCCTTATTTCAATTTGACTTTATTAAATATATTTATATTATCATTTGGTGCAGCCGGGGCGGAGCAGGAGGGGATAGAAAGAGGGAAAAAAAGGAAGACAGAGGGGAGAATTGTGGGGATGAGGGGATTAGACAGAGAGACAAAAACAACAACAGCAAACACAACAATAACAACAAAAACAACAACAACAATAGAACATCACCAGCACATACGATATGTACAAATATGATCATAAAAGTGATGGCAAAGAAGCAGTTAGCGAAATAAATCATATAGAAATGACAATAAGCATTTTTACACTACAACTGGAGCAATACAAATAGCAATAAAAAAAAGCGCTATTGATCATAAGCAATACCAATAGTTTACCTCTATTATCAACAATACAGTTGTTCAAATGCAACAATACATATACATAATGATAACTACAGATAAAAAAAAAAGGAATACCGAAAAATGGAGGGGAAGAGAAAGAGGCAACCTACTGTATATTAAGCTTGTAGATTGTTATAGTAACAATGGGTTAAGCTTTGTCAATATGCCATGTGTTACCCAGTTTCCCCTAGGGCAACAACGTAATATATGTTTGATGAAACGTGATCATGTGCATGAGTGTATGTGTGTATATGTACTTGTATATGTACAGAATGTGTATAGAAATGTTTGTACAGTAAATGTATATGTACAGTATGTATATATGTATGTTTGTACAGTGAATGGATATGTACAGTATGTGTATGTTTGTACCATGAATGTGCGTGTAGATGGACGAACTTGGAGTATGTAGGTACTGTATGTACTGTATTTGTGTATGTATGTGGGAGCGTAAGTATGTATGTATGTATGTATGTATGTATGTATGAATAACAGTCTGTGTGTGAGTATATGTGTGTTTGTATGTACAATATATTTGACTCCCAGTGTGCGTGGGAGCCAGAGTACGGCCCCAGCCGCCCAGAGAGCCCAACCCAAACAGCAGGCGTGGCGCCCAGGGAGCCAGGGACCACCGGCCCCACGCAGCCAAGCCGGCTAGCGACTGGAAGTCATATTCATTGAAATAGAGAAAGAAAACCCTAAAAAAAATGACAAAGTGTAGATAGCTAACTTGGTGAAGCAGTTAGAGCGTAGCACTGCCAGGCTGCACCATACTGAAGCAGAATGAGTCTAACGCCAGCCAAGGATGTAAAAATAATATATAAATAGTGGAAAATTATCCATGAAAATATGGAGAAGCAGCAACAAGGAGATACCTTAGAAGGTACAGTAAATACTAGGGCTGTAGATCTTTGGGTGTCCCACGATTCGATTCAATATCGAGTCTTGGGGTCATGATTCGATAATATATCGATTTTTTTCAATTCGATTCGATTGTCGATTCAAAACCGATATTTTTCGGATTCAAAACGATTCTGTATTCATTCAATACATACGATTTCAGCAGGATCTACCCCAGTCTGCTGACATGCTAGCAGAGTAATGGATTTAAAAAAAAAAAAAGCTTTTATAATTGTAAAGAACAATGTTTTATCAACTGATTGCAATAATGTAAATTTGTTTGAACTATTAAACGAACCAAAAATCTGACTTATTTTATCTTTGTGAAAATATTGAACACAGTGTGTTGTCAAGCTTATTAGATGCGATCCAAGTGTAAGCCACCGTGACACTTTTTATTTATTTTTATAAATGTCTAATGATAATGCCAATGAGGGATCTTTAATCCCAGCTATGCTGAAATTATAGTGAAGTGAAGTGAATTATATTTATATAGCGCTTTTCTCTAGTGACTCAAAGCGCTTTACATAGTGAAACCCAATATCTAAGTTACATTTGAACCAGTGTGGGTGGCACTGGGAGCAGGTGGGTAAAGTGTCTTGCCCAAGGACACAACGGCAGTGACTAGGATGGCGGAAGCGGGAATCGAACCTGCAACCCTCAAATTGCTGGCACGGCCACTCTACCAACCGAGCTATATATAGGTAGATAATATTGATACTGTTGTTGATAATATTCATTTTTGTTTCACTACTTTTGGTTTGTTCTGTGTCGTGTTTGTGTCTTCTCAATTGCTCTGTTTATTGCAGTTCTGAGTGTTGCTGGGTCAGGTTTGCTTTTGGAATTGGATTGCATTGTTATGGTATTACTGTGTAGTGGTTTGTTGGATTGATAAAAAAAAAAAAAAAAAAGATTTTTTAAAAAATGAGAATAGATTCTGAATCGCACAACATAAACGATTCGATTCGTATTCGAATGTATTTTTTCCCACACCCCTAGTAAATACTGTGCATTATTATTAAAATACCTCATAAAACTATGGTACCTTTTTATACTACATTCTATTGTATTGATTTTATACAATATTCATTATCTAAAAGTTTGTTTTTACTTTCAAAAAGCATGTTACATATTCAAATAGTAATTATTTGGGGGCTCCAGCACCGATGGAATTGATTTTAATACATTTCGATGGCCAACACTGTTATGCAGGACGAGTTTTTCTATGTGCAAATTGTCACAGAACCATTTAAACTCTTATTCCGAGGTACCTACGGTACTGCCAACTGGTGGAGGTAATACATACTACATCATGAGGTTGCCTACAGCCACAGCTGTTACCTTCAATATGTTTTTTTTTTCAAAATTGATGGTAATTAGAGACACCAGCGATTTAATTTTTTAGTATAAGTTTATGTTTCTTTATGTTTTGGCTAGACAAAAAGAGAACTGTACGCGTGTTCGTTGTGTACGTTCAAACGGCGACACAAAGTTAAACGTGGACTTAGTTTCATTTACCCGACAAGTGTCCAAGCGACACAAAGTTAAAAGTGGATTTAGTTTAATTTACCCTACAAGTGTTCAAGGTTTTTCTCAGTGGGCTCAGCTCAGAGTCACGGACGGTAATGTCTTGTGTTGAGTGTACAGAAGGTGATGTGTGTGTGTGTGTGTGTGCGTGTGCGTGCGTGTGCGTGCGTGTGCGTGCGTGTGCACGTGCACAGCGCATGTGTCAAGGCATTTATCATGGCTTCGAACAGGAGTCGTCACAGGGTGTGCTAAATGGCCCAGCGTGCTTAGAAAAGCCATTTTCTAAATGGATGCCTCCTCGCTATACGTGTGTGTGATAGAAATCCCGCCAGGCCACAGTGGCTGCTAACAAGATCGCTTCCCTGTTGTTCCCTTTTCTCCTTTTCACCTGCAGACAACATCGTGTTGATTGTGTGCTAATTGTGACTTGACTTTCTGACGCAGGGAGGAAAGGCGTGTTTAGATTCCACCCTGACATCAATATCGAAATTCATCATAGTGTTTTCCTTATCATTACCAGCATTTAACAGCATGGTTGTAGTTTGCACTGCTTTGAACTCTTTTGCTATTTCATAATAATCATTTACTTGATGTATTCCCTCTGGGGCGGTTTGTTGACACTCTGTTGTTGATCTTTTTATGTACTCCAGTACGCACGCACACATTTAAACACACTCACAGCACGACATGTACTAGACGAGGGAAATGCTACCAGTGTGGGCTCTGCCACACTGGTAGCATTTCCTCGGAATTCTGATTTTAGATGCCTTGCTCAAGGGAGCGTCTATATAAGAAGACATCTCTTCTGCTTGATGGAATAGTGCAGTGGTTCTCAAATGGGGGTACGCGTACCCCTGGGGTACTTGAAGGTATGCCAAGGGGTACGTGAGATTTATTTAAAATATTGTAAAAATAGCAACAATTCAAAAATCCTTTAGAAATATATTTATTGAATAATACTTCAACAAAATATGAATGTAAGTTCATAAACTGTGAAAAGGAATGCAACAATGCAATATTCAGTGTTGACAGCTAGATTTTTTGTGGACATGTTCCATAAATATTGATGTTAAAGATTTATTTTTTGGTGAAGAAATGTTTAGAATGAATCCGGGTGGATTTCTATTACAATCCCCAAAGAGGTCACTTTAAGTTGATGATTACTTCTATGTGTAGAAATCTTTATTTATAATTGAATCACTTGTTTATTTTTCAACATGTTTTTACTTATTTTTATATCTTTTTTTCCAAATAGTTCAAGAAAGACCACTACAAATGAGCAATATTTTGCACTGTTATACAATTTAATAAATCAAAAACTGATGACATAGTGCTCTATTTTACTTCATCTCTTTTTTTCAACCAAAAAGGCTTTGCTCTGATTAAGGGGTACTTGAATTTGAAATATGTTCACAGGGGGTACATCACTGAAAAAAGGTTGGGAACCACTGGAATAGTGTATTTAATTTGGTATAGTGTATACAATTTTGGTACCTTATATCTATTTTGGTATAGTGTATTTATACTTGGTACTATGTATTTCATTTTAGCAAACATTTTGTAAAATTGTATTCAATTTGGTAAAACAAAATTATAAAGTGTTATTAATAGTGTTTAAATCTGTTATTGCTTTTATTTTGGTAAACACATTGTTTTTGTTCTATTTAATTTTGGTACATTGTAATAATTTGGGAAACTTTTGGTATAGTGGATAATGTATACATTTTGGTGTATATATATATGTATGTATATATATATATATATATATATATATATATATATATATATATATATACACACACACATTTCAATTTGTTAAAAAAAACTGTTTAATATTGGTACAGTGGAGGGGCGACCAAAGTGCGGCCCACGGGCCAAATATAACCTGCAGCTCGTTTTTTATTGGCCCTCGGCAGATTGTAAAAAAAATAATTAATTCAATATTACCAAGACTTGTCCAGGGTGTGCTCTGCCTTTTGTCAGAGTGCATTTGAGATAGGCTCCAGCCACCCTGGGAGGAACAAGCAATAGATAATGGATGGAAGGCATTATTGTCAAGATGTTATTAATAAGGCTGTCAAACTAAACATTTAAAAGTGTTTGAATTTGCATGAATTATAATTAAATAACAAGTATTAATAATATTACAAAGTTGCTCGCATGATTTCAATTAGCTTAAACATTTCAATTAAATTACAAAAGACCCCAATACTTGGTCACAAATACTTTTTTTTCTTTTTGACAGCCCTACTTATTAGATTACACCAATTTCCACCTATAACACAAAGCTAATGTGGTTAGGTAAGCTTAGCATATATTGACGTTCATTGGTTTGCTTTTAGCATTTTTTGTGTACAACATGTATTAAAGTGACTCCGGCATCTTTCGATTTTACTTAATGTGGCCCCTCGCTGGAAAAATTGTAGACACCCCAGCTATCGTGTATTTCTTTTTTTTTAATATTTTTATTTAATCATGGTATAGTGTGTTAATTTTTTTAAACATTTTGGTATTTGTATAATTGTATTTATTATTTTGTACAGTTTATTTAATTTGGTATGATGTGTAAATGTTGCTATATTGTATAGTTTTCAGGATAGTGTATTTGATTTCGTTTAAAAATTTTTTAACGTATTTAATATTGGTGTATTGTATTTACCTTTGGTACATTAGTATTTAATCTTGCTATAGGCTTTTGGTATGTGTACTAATTTGGTGTAATATATTTAAGGTTGTATAGTTTATGTAATTTAATATACTGTATTAATTTTGGTATAATGTATACATTTTTGTATAAAAAAACAAGAGTATAAAGAAGTCATACTGTTCCATTACCTTTTTTCATACTACTGTCACTACTCAACTGCCAAAGAACTGTCGACACCTTCATATTTGTTCCTTTCTATACTGTATATATTGTTACATTATTTGATCTTGGACTGGTACTGTATTTGACTACTGTACTTTTGCTTGTACTAATACTTCTACCATAACTTCTGTGACTTATCGTGCAACTTAATTGTCTTGTAATTAATGTACATCAGAGCTATTCAATTGTTTTGTATTTATCAATCAATCAATCAATGTGTATTATATTCTGCAACTAGTGTTTGGAACCCACTGTACGCAATATCTGAAGAGCATAGAAAAAAGCATTTCACAGTGGTGTAGTCTGCGTGTGACAAATACAACTTGAACCTTGTATTTGATTTAGTTAAAAAACATTGGTTTAATGTATTTGTTATTGGTATCGTGTATTTAATTGTGGTATATTATATTTAATCTTGGTATAGTTTATTAATTTTGGTATATATTTTGGTGTGTGTATTATTTTGGTATAATATATATCATTTATGTATAGTTTATTTAAATTTGATATAATGTATTATTTTGGTATAACGATTTTTGGTAAAGTGTATTTGATTTTGGTAAAAAAAAAATTGGATTAGTATATTAAATGGTATAATGTAGTATGTTTTTAATTCTGTCAGGCTTTCCACTGACAGTTTGTCTATGTTTTAGTTTTTTCCTCTGCATTTGTCGGTTTCCTCTGTGTTTAGTATCTCCTGTCTTTAGTTCCTGTCTAGTGCTCCTATTTTGTCAGCTTCCTGTCTTGTTCCCTGAGTACTGTGTTCCTCCTCAGCTGCGGTTGATTGGCACCTGGCCACACCCGTTGCCAATCAGCCTGCTCCTATTTGTACCTGCTTTGTCTTGTGTCAGTTGCTGGATCATTGTATTGTCATTTGTATTGTCGTTGCCTCATGTCACTGTTGTGTCTTTGCTACCTGTCGTGTCTGGCATCATTTCAGCTATTACCTGTTGTGCTACATCTTGTCCTGGTCGTCATAGCGGTAAGCTGTTTTTGTTAGCCATTAGCTATTTCCAGTTTTTCTGTTTGTTATCCTCTAAATTCCATGCTAAAGTTCCTTTTTGTTTTTCTTGCTCCCAGTGCTAGCTCTCTTAGTTTGTTATTCCGCCCATCTGCGTGCTTTTTGTTTGTTCTTGTTTAGTTTTAATTAAATCAGGTTTTCATATACCATGCCTGCCTCCATCTCTGCATCTCGGGGTTAGACATCAACAAATAACTTTGACAAATTCTGAATACATCATGTTTGGTGGGAAACCAAACCAGATCTACCCAAAGAGGAAGAGGAAGAAGTAGTGTGCCGTGGAGTGGAAGTTTAGACGAGGGTAGATGAGGAGCGTGGGCGACTGTTGCATGTAGGAAGAAGGGTTTGTAAAGGGGTCTGATGTGAAAAACCTTGACAATAAGATTAATGATTGTGTTTCTATTTGGTGTCATAGGGATGAAGTTGATGCAATGATAAAGGAGATGCTTGACAAACAGTATGTTCTAAACGGGAGCACATGGATGTGCTGTTTATAGTCTTTTATCCTCCATGTTGTTATTGTTTGATTTGCTACAGCGTGGAATGATGAGAGGCGGCATCGGACGCTGCCATTGTTTCCACATCCTCAGGCTTACTGCGAGCAGTTTTAATAGACACACGTGTGCACACAACACCCACGCATGATGTCATCTTTACATGGCTGCATTATTTGTGCAGAATATGTACATCAGAATTGTCAGAACATTTTACTGTTCTGTGTGATTGTGGCTAATACATTTTACAACTGAAAGAAATGTTAACTTGTGTTAGTTGTTAGGATCCTACATCAGCACAATTGCATGACAAAAATCTTTTCACCTACTACTTTTGAAAGAAGTAGTGGCAGGTTGAATGCTCGCTTTTCAAGTTGCATCTTGTTATGACAAGTTGTGGCAGCACGGGCGTAGCCAGGGGTGAAGTGGGGCGGTGTCAAAATGACGCCATTGTATAATTTGCATTATTGGGTATGACGCATGTCCACCCATTTTTCTAACACTGGTCCATCTCGTGCTGGAGCCCATCACAGCTGCACTCTGGCGGAAGGTAGCGTAAACCCTGGACAAGTTGCCAACTCCATCCATCCATTTTCTACCGCTTATTCCCTTTGGGGTCGCGGGGGGCGCTGGTGCCTATCTCAGCTACAATCGGGCGGAAGGCGGCGTACACCCTGGACAAGTCGCCATCTCATCACAGGGCCAACACAGATAGACAGACAACATTCCCACTCACATTCACACACTAGGGCCAATTTAGTGTTGCCAATCATTCTATCCCCAGGTGCATGTCTTTGTAAGTGGGAGGAAGCCGGAGTACCCAGAGGGAACTCACGCATTCACGTGGAAGACATGCAAACTCCACACAGAAAGATCCCGAGCCCAAGATTGAACCCAGGACTACTCAGGACCTTTGTATTGTGAAGCAGACACACTAACCCCTCTGCCACCGTGGAGCCCGAACAACGTTTCTGAAAGTGCAATTGCAAGAAATTTAGGGATTTCAACATATACGGTCTATAATATCATCAAAATGTTCGGAGAATCTGAAGAAATCACTCCACGTAAGCGGCATGGCCAGAAACCAACATTGATTGACCGTGACCTTCGATCCCTCAGACGGCCCTGTATCAAAACCGACATCAATCTCTAAAGGACATCACCACATGGGCTCAGGAACACTTCAGAAAACCACTGTCACTAAATACAGTTTGTCGCTACATCCTTAAGTGCAAGTTAAAGCTCAACTATACAAAGCGAAAGCCATTTATCAACAACATCCAGAAACGCCGCCGGCTTCTCTGGGCCCGAAATCATCTAAGATGGATTGATGCAAAGTGGAAAAGTGTTCTGTGGTCTGACGAATCCACATTTCAAATTGTTTTTGGAAATATTCCACATCGTGTCTTCCGGACTAAAGGGGAAGCGAACCATCCAAACTGTTATTGTACTGTTAAAGTACAAAAGCCAGCATCTGTGACGGTATGGGGTGTATTAGTGCCCAAGGCATGGGTAACTTACACATTAATCGTGAAAGGTACATACAGGTTTTGGAATAACATATGCTGCCATCTAAGCGCTGTCTGCTTATTTCAGCAAGACAATGCCAAGCCACATTCAGCACATGTTACAACAGTGGGGCTTCGTGAAAAAAGATTGCGGGTACTTTCCTGGCCCGCCTACAGTCCAAACCTGTCTCCCATCGAAAATGTGTGACGTATTATGAAGCGTAAAATAAGACAGCGGAGACCCCGGGCTCTTGAACGACTGAAGCTCTACATAAAACAAGAATGGGAAAGAATTAAACTTTCAATGCGTCAACTATTAGTTTCCTCAGTTCCCAAACCTTTATTGAGTGTTGTTAAAAGAAAAAGTGATGTAACACAGTGGTGAACATGCCCTTCCCCAACTACTTTGGCACTTGTTGCAGCCTTGAAATTCTAAGTTAATTATTTGCAAAAAAAAAAAATTGAGTTTGAACATCAAATATCTTGTATTTGTAGTGCATTCAATTGAATATGGGTTGAAAAAGACTTGCAAATCATTGTATTCTGTTTTTATATACCTCTAACACAATTTCCCAACTCACATGGAAACGGGGTTTGTACATATAAATACATATACATTCCTCGCGCACTAATTGACTGAAAGAGCGCGCACTTGCCGAGTACTTGCCCGACACTGCGGCGTGAGTGCAATGATGTTACGTTATCGATGAGAAAATTTATTTTTGGACAATATGATATGCCTGAGCGTCTCGGAGACACCGAGAGTAACAAGGTGGTGGTAAATGGATTAGAAAGAACAGATTTCAAAAATAATAATTCGAATTCGAATTTTTTTTTTTTTTAACTTGGGACTTCCAGCGGGCCGGATTTTGGATGCTGGCGGGCCACGTTCGGCCCGCGAGCCATAGTTTGGGGACCCCTGGTTTAGAGACTCAACTTCGGTCACTAAATGTCCCCAACGAAAACATGACATCACACTTGCTTCGTTCTGCTGCTCCAGTTGGACTTTCTCTACTTAAAAGCCACCACTGCCCTTTCAATATTTGCACATTTTCTAGATCGCTTTCCGCAGGTATACACCGGATATAGTAAAGTCAGGTCCACATTGCAGACATGCTGACAGTTACGTCTTGTTTACGTCCTCACATTTGGTTTTGGTGGCTATTTTCAATGATCAAACTCTTTTTTTGGTGGCCAAATTTTTGGTTTATTACTACTCAATAGTGCGCAAATAACGCGATATATGTATATATATATATATATATATATATATATATATATATCCATTCATACTGTATCGACCTGCTGGTGGTAATGTTTTGTGTTTGTGTGGTTCTGATATAATGGTAACTTTTTTAATGATCACAAACAAACCGTCCGTGCCTCTAGAGTGATTGGTGGAGAATGAGGAGTTGTTGTGTGTCTGTGGAAGCACGGAGACTGAAGTGGGAACACAGGAGGTAAAACATGTTGGAATTGGGCCAATTGGCAACAAAAGTTAAAAATAGCATCACACTTGACTTCTTCTGGAGTCTACGATACATTATATTTTTCACATTTGTTTTCACGTAAAAACCCCTTATTTCCTAGGTAATACGGCTTCAATTTTGCCCTGGCAGTGAGCCATGACCAGTTACATTAAGGCAAGGGTGAGCAAACCTTTTGGCAAAGGGGCCATTTTGGCTTTTGAAATTTGACAGAGCGAGCACATGATGCATTTCAAAGCATATCATCCATCCATCCATCCATTTTCATAACTGCTGGAAATAAGAGTAGACTTCTTAAACATGGGCTATTTTAATCATAAATCATCTATTTTTAACAGAACATCAAAGAAACATATTATGGTATTAAAGGTTTAACACTTACATTTTCTTTTAGTAGTGGGCATTGTTGTTGATCACCATTTTTTGCCAGTACATCGAAGTCTAGTATCAGTTTTGTTATGCCAATTATCAAAACAGATCGTTGTTCAAGTCTGTTTTAATATTTAGCGGGCTGAATTAAAGGGACAAACGGGCTGGATGTTCGGCGCGGCCCATAGTTTGCCCACACCTGCATTAAGTGGAAAACATGCTCTAGACAGGAAAAACAGCAGACTCTTTTTTTCTGAGGAAGCTTAGGTCCTTTAATGTGTGGAACAAGCTGTTGGAGACATTTTATCAGTCTGTTGTGGCCAGTGCCCTGTACCTTGCAATGGTTTGTTGGGGGAGCATCGCCAGCAAAAGGGACTTAAACCGGATTGACAAACTGATCCGGAAAGATGCCCAAACAATTGGCTGCAGATGTTACATATACTGTAATACTGAACATGGTAATTGTTATATATTGAAAATATTATATAATGTAATAATATGATATCCATCCATCAATCCATTTACTACCGCTTATTCCCTTTTTGGGGTCGCGGGGGGCGCTGCCGCCTATCTCAATATATTAGTATTTATCATATACTGTATATATAATATGTAAATATTACATATGTTGTATGTTTTATTGCTACATTTTTAGTCTAGTTTATCCCTGCGTTATCCTTTCCATTCTTACACTTTCCATCCTTTGTAACTGAGCTACTGTGTGCAACAATTTCCCTTGTGGATCATTAAAGTTTGTCTAAGTCGAAGTCTAAATCACACCTTTGGTCACCTTTACACTCTTTTAATGCAATATAGTAACACTGCCTGAGGCTGAGCTAATCAGTGGTCACGATACTGAACAGTGTGCTCAGATTTTTTTTTGTTTTTATAATTTTAGTTTATTTAGCTATTTTATGCTAGAAACGCTTAATTCAGAACCAGACATGTGTAGTATAATATAAATACAATATGTAAAAACAAGTTAAAGTAATGTTTGTGCTGGCTTGTACTGAAGGAAAAAAACATTTGTGGTGTTGATAATTCAATATCAATCCGCACATCACTATGGGCGTGAATAATAATACCATTTTAATAACATTAAAATCATAATAGGAATTTTTTAAAAGCAGAAACTGTAACACTTAGGCATGGGGAACATATTCTAAGTAACAAAGACTTAATTAAAAGTTATTTGGACACTAGGGGAACATATTGTAAGTAACAGACTTAATTTAGGGTTATTTGGTTAGTGTTGGGGTTAGAGGGTTAGGATTGGTAATACTGGTTGTATAGTAAGGCCATGCAGAATAATGCATTAATAAGTACTTAATAATGACTAATTATGAGCCAATTAAAGGTGAATATGTTCCACATACTAAAGTGATACCTCACAAACATTTGGTACATGTTTGGTGAGGTTTGAACAAGGTCATCACTGGTCAGAACAGTAGAAATATTTAACATTAACATTTTTTTACAGCACAAACGGCAGTAGTAATATAATATTTGCAGTAACAAGGGAGGCCGGCTCGACATTAACATATTAGTTTTAAAGTATTAATGCTGTGAGGAGAAGTGACCTGTTTTGTAATGATTTACTAAGCAGCTGTAATGATGTTTATTAAAACATATTGAATAGTGCCGTTCCATCTGGACCGACCGAATGTTGTTCATGAGCACAAGATCATCAGGGTCATGAGAGCTTAGACATGGTCTCTTGGCCAAGCATGTTTGTTTAATCTGGAACTCCTAGTGTGGTCCACACAGCTTCCTGTTTGAGTGGCAGCTTTAATTCGCCTGCAAACAACGAGCAAACGGAATGGACACGAGAGGCGCATAAAAGCAGCAGCGAACTGAACATTAAGCAGCGTGCGAGCTGGTCAGCGCAATTACTCGCAGCTTCACACTCCCCCAAGCAGGCAGGAGAACGCCAGGGTACACCAAAACACACACTTTGTTCTTCCTCCCTTCCATTGGTTTTGTGACATGGCAAAGGTTACACGGACTCCACAAGAGCGTTTCTATAAATGCATCCATCTGCAGGCTGCAGATATCCTAGAGACTCTTTCTTCACTGGTTATCTTTTTAGAAAATAGCTTTAGAATACTAGATTATATAGACTCGCTGCCCTTTTCCAATTTTCCGATGGCGCTCACTTTTCTGTTTTTTAATGGACTGTTGGTATTTTTCCCAGCATGCAGACCAAGTTGTGCCAATACTGAAGGCATTTAGTATTACTTTTACAACGCCACAACAGTAGGGGATCCCTACATTGATATCAGGGGCTTAGAGAGTCATGTTCACATGATTTTCTATGTAGTGCCAAATAACAAATGTCATTAAGGGTATAGAATTGGAAGGGGGGGAATACTTTGTCCTTTTAGTTAACAAACTACATCTAATTAACACGACAGAGGGGTTAGTGCGTCTGCCTCACAATACGAAGGTCCTGAGTAGTCCTGAGTTCAATCCCGGGTGTCAGGCTTGTCCCTGACAGTTTTGGTCTATGTCTTAGTTTTTCCTCTGCATTTGTCTTTAGTTCCTGTCAGCACTCTAATTTTGGTTCTGTTTCCTGTTTGTCTCCCTGAGTGCTGTGTAACCCTCAGCTGTGGCTGATTGGCACCTGGCCACACCTGGGATCAATCAGCCAGCCACTATTTAAGACCTGTTTTCTCCTCCAGTCAGGGCTGGATTATTGTCGTGTCAATGTCATTGTCTACTTGTCATTCCTACTGGTCGTGTGATTGCAGTGTAGCGGTAAGCTATATTTGGTAGATGTTTGTAGCTTACTGTTTTTTGTTCCCTGCTTCCGATTTGTTTGTTCATAGCCCTTAGTTTGTTATATCCGCCCACGTGCGAGCTTTTTCTTTGTACTCTTTGTTTGTTCTAGTTCTAGTATTTTAAATTAAACTATGTTTTCCTGCAAAATGCCTCCCTCCTTCTCTGCATCTTGGGGTTCGTTACCAAATAATCCTGACACCGGGCTCTGGATCTCTCTGTGTGGTGTTTGCATGTCCTCCCCCGTGACTGCGTGGGTTCTCTCCGGGTACTCCGGCTTCCTCCCACTTCCAAAGACATGCACCTCGGGATAGGTTGATTGGCAACACTAAATTTGATGTCAGTGTGAATGTTGTCCTGCTATCTGTGTTGGCCCTGCAATGAGGTGGCGACTTGTCCAGGGTGTACGCCGCCTCCCGCCCGATTGTAGCTGAGAGAGGCTCCAGCGCCCCCCACGACCCCGAAGGGAATAAACAGTAGAAATTGGATGGATGGTTGGCTGTAGCATCATCTACAAAGATTCAAATAATTGCTATTGCGTAATCCAGTGGACACATTTACAACAGCAGTTTCTTTCATTAAAACAGTTGGGCTAATTTTTATACATGGAGAACTCATCCTGCGGGCCAGATAAAACCTGTTCACGGGCCTGATTCTGCCCTCGGGCCGTATGTTTGGCACCCCTGCTCTACATGGTCATTTCGTGGTTATGTGTGGCCAATTCCCCTCTGCTCTTTGTATTGTGCATTGACGAGCAATCTCTTAATTATTTGACATCTTTATTTGAATGATCGGTGACATTTATGCTTGGCGATCACATCACTGTCACAGTTGTCAAAAATAACCACGCAGCGTCTCCAAAGACAGTATGGGAATTAGAGGACGATTTAATTGATTTGATTTTGCTTTCATAGCAAATTTGTCTTTCTCTTGACTCCATTATTTTATCTGGGCTCCTATTTTTAGGCGTTTTTCATTTGGTGTTCTAGAACAGTGGTCCCCAACCACAGGGCCTGGTACCGGGCCGCGGCTCGATTGGCACGGGCCGCAGAATATTTTTTTATTAATAATTTTTATTTATTTTAATTTGACATTTTTAAAAAACATTTTTTATTATTAAATCAACATTTTTTTAAAAATACACTTACAATTAGTGCACCGACCCAAAAAACCTCCCTTTTTCATGACAAAGAATTAAAAAAAAATTAAAATAAAAAAGAATCAGCCTCCGCCGGGCCGCGAGACAAATTATCAAGCGTTGTTGGGGACCACTGTTCTAGAACAGTCTTTTTCAACCTTTTTGAGCCAAAGCTCATTGAAAAAATGCGGAGGCAAGCCACCAGCAGAAAAACATTTAACATGTAAACTCCGTAATTGATATGGACAGTAAAAAGTCATTGTTGCAGTTGTTAGATATGAATTCAAGCCATAACCAAGCATGCATCACTATAGCTCTTGTCTCAAAGTAGGTGTACTGTCACGACCTGTCACATCACGCCCTGACTTAGCTGGAGTTTGTTGGTGTTTATTTGTGTGCAGTGTCTTGCGCTCCTATTTCGGTGGCTTTTCATGTTTTGCTGGTATTTTTCTGTAGCAGTTTCATTCATGCCTTTGAGCGCTATTTCTCGCACCTGCTTGGTTTTGGCAATCAAGACTATTTCAGTTGTGCGGACGCTATCATTTGTGGGGAAATTGATTGTCAAGCCATGTAGGGATGTACTTTGTGGACGCCATCTGCTCCACACGTTGTAAGTCTTTGCTATCGTCCAGCATTCTGTTTTTGTTTACTTTGTAGCAAGTTCGGTTTTAGTTTTGTTTTGCATATCCATCCCTAAGCGCCAATGCCTTTTTAAGGGCACTCGCCTTTTTCTTTATTTGTTTCTTTAAGCATTAGATAAATGATAAATGGGTTGTACTTGTATACCGCTTTTCTACCTTCAAGGTACTCAAAGCGCTTTGACATTACTTCCACATTTACCCATTCACACACACATTCACACACTGATGGAGGGAGCTGCCATGCAAGGCGCCAACCAGCACCCATCAGGAGCAAGGGTGAAGTGTCTTGCTCAGGACACAACGGACGTGACGAGGTTGGTACTAGGTGGGATTTGAACCAGGGACCCTCGGGTTGCGCACGGCCACTCTTCCACTGCGCCATGCCGTCCCTAGATACGACGTTTACAAAGCAATTAGCTATCTGCTGCCACCTACTGATATGGAAGAGTATGGCATGGTTACTCTGCCAAGCTCTAGACACTCACTCAATTTGCAGATTATAATTACTGGTTTGCATAGAATATTTTTAACCAAAATAGGTGAAACTACATAATATCCCATGGTACACCAAGCTGTATGTCACGGCACACTGGTGTGGCGCGGCACAGTGGTTAAAAAACACCGTTCTAGAAAACGCAAGGTGAGTCTTTTGGGACATCATGGGTGGGTTGCTGCTATGTGCAGCGCTGCAATGCCCTTTTTAATATGGAGAACAAGAGTTTCTGCTGCATTGAAGTCTCTGAGGTTTTGTCCTCTTCTTCTTCTTCTCTTTCTCCCCACCTGCGCCTGCCTGGGATTGATTGGTCACACTAGTGAATACATTTAATTGGTTTGCTTGGCAGTGGGTGGTTCTTAAAATGCTGTGGAAGCCCAAGAAAAGCGTTTGATGGTGTAGGCAGTGAAGACTCGGATACCTTTGTCTTCTCAACTCTCCAGCTTGTGCTTCTCTCTTTTCTGTCCCCACGTTCTTTGCTGGACTCACACTCATCTCCGCCTTTGGCTGTTTTCCCAGGGCTCTTTTTAGCTTGATAGGATTTATGCTCCACCACAATTGTTGCATTACAAAAATACTCACTCACGCACATTTTCGCAATACAGTACATGCATACAGTACATGCATACAGTACATACCATCATCATCATCGGCGGTCACCATAAGCGAGTATGACCATCCTCCTGGTAGGGGGGTATCCCTTTATGGAGGATACCTGTGCGTGACTTTGGACTCTGGAGCCTATCCCAGACGTCTTTCAAGGTGGGATGAAGCCGGAGTACGTGGAAGGAACCCACACAGTCACGGGGAAAATATGAAAATCCCACAGAGAAAGTAAAACTCTTGATGTTTTTTTATTACAGTTTTAGATTAAAATTATGGAAAAAAAACGTGATTTGTAACTGCACTTTGATAAACTCACGGATTGACTCGCTATTTTAATTGCTGACATGAAAACAAGAGACATTAACGTCTTTCCCCATTAAGAAACAACATACAGTACCCCTATCGAAACTTTTAAAAAACACATTGCTGTCTAAGTAACTGAGCTAATCAATTGTGTTTTTATGGTGCATTCAAGGACTACTAAACAGAGCGCCCGCCAGAAATAATCCATCCTTCCATCCATTTTCTACCGTTTATTCCCTTCGGGGTCGCAAGGGGCGCTGGAGCCTCTCTCAGCTGCAATCGGGCAATAGGCGGGGTGCACCCTGAACAAGTCGCCACCTCATCACAGGGCCAACACAGATGGACAGACAACATTCACTCTCACATTCACTCACTAGGGCCAATTTAGTGTTGCCAATCAACCTATCCCCAAATGCATGTCTTTGGAAGTGTGAGGAAGCCGGATTACCCGGAGGAGAGAACATGCAAAGTCCACACAGAAAGATATCGAACCCAGGACGTTTTTATTGTGAGGCACATGCATTATCAATCAATCAATCAATGTTTACTTATATAGCCCTAAATCACTAGTGTCTCAAAGGGCTGCACAAACCACATCCTCGGTAGGCCCACATAAGGGCAAGGAAAACTCACACCCAGTGGGACGTCGGTGACAATGATGACTATGAGAACCTTGGAGAGGACGAAAGCAATGGATGTCGAGCGGGTCTAACATGATACTGTGAAAGTTCAATCCATAATGGATCCAACACAGCCGCGAGAGTCCCGTCCAAAGCGGATCCTACACAGCAGCGAGAGTCCCGTTCACAGTATCCCCTGTCACACTGTGCTGCCACCAGAAATAATACATATACTTCATTTGTTAGGCATATTTTATTTAAATTAATCTTTAAGTGCTACATAACAAAGCAATACTTTGAACAATAAAAGCTTAGCTATTAAAAAATTAAATACTAAGACACTCACAAACACAAAGCAAACAAAATAGTGTTTTTTCTAACAGTGTGTCCATTTATTTTAGTTATTAAAAAAAAAATGTTTTAAAAAATTTCAGTGTCTGCCTAATTACTTTTTGAGCACATTTCGCGATAACTGTGATCATTTTTATGATAGCCATGTTTATTTTGTTCCATCCCCATGCAGTCAGTACATGCAGTACATAATGTTTAGCTTTATGCAACATATTCATTTGGCTTTCAGATTAAAAAGGCACATTTTTGGCTAAAGATATTTAAAGGCCTACTGAAACCCACTACTACCGACCACACAGTCTGATAGTTTATATACCAATGATGAAATCTTAACATTGCAACACATGCCAATACGGCCTTTTTAGTTTACTAAATTGCAATTTGAAATTTCACGTTGAAAACGTCATTATGATGACGCGTGCACGTGACGTCTCGGATTGTAGCATACATTTTTTTACAGCCCGATCCAAGCTATAAGTAGTCTGCTTTAATTGCATAATTACACAGTATTCTGGACATCTGTGTTGCTGATTCTTTTGCAATTTGTTCAATTAATTATGGAGAAGTCAAAGAAGAAAGATGTAGGTGGGAAGCTGTGTATTGCAGCTGCCTTTAGCAATACAAACATGGCCGGTGTTTCCTTGTTTACATTCCCAAAGGTGAAGCTTTACTATGGAACAGAGCGGTCAAGCGAACATGGTTCCCTACCACATGTCAACCGGCAGGTTTTGGTGAGAAAATTGTGGTAATAAGTCGGCTCTTACCTTAGACATGAGTGGAGCTTGCTTCCTCCTGCAGCTGCGGACTCTTACCTCCTGCCACCGGGGACACTGGCGGTCACCACACCCGTGGCTACACCCCTCCGACTTTCAGGTACCATATAATCTCACTAAAACACTAGTAACACAATAAGCAGATAAGGTATTTTCCAGAATTATCCTAGTAATTGTGTTTAATAACATCTGAATCGCTCCCACTGCCCTTGCCTTTTTTATTTATTTACTTATTTTTTTCATAATCCTTCACTCAATATCTTCATCCACGAATCTTTCATCCTCGCTCAAATTAATGGGGAAATCGTCGCTTTCTCGGTCCGAATCGCTCTCGCTGCTGGTGGCCATGATTGTTTACAATGTGAGGAGCTCCACAACCCGTGACATCACGCGCACATCGTCTGCTACTTCCGGTACAGGCAAGGCGTTTTTATTAGCGACCAAAAGTTGCAAACTTTATCGTTGATGTTCTCTACTAAATCCTTTCAGCAAAAATATGGCAATATTGCGAAATGATCAAGTATGACACATAGAATGGACCTGCTATCCCCGTTTAAATAAGAAAATCTAATTTCAGTAGGCCTTTCATGCTTCACATATGAATTAACATCATCTGGGAAAAATACATTTTCAATGAATGCATCTGTCACATTGCAGCCCTTCATTAATAGACTGTATGATTTGAATGTTGACAAAACATTATTAATATTCAGCAGGGCCAAAAAATGAATTACGCTAATGAATCACAGTTGTTGGTAAAGCAGCACATCGCTGGAATAAAAAAGGCTATATTAATCTAAAACATTTGGTTGCTACACAGAATACATTTTATATTCCAGTTTTGATGATAGATTTTATGTATTGACTATATATGGGTCGAGCTGTCACGGTTTGGTGAACGTTGCTTGCACCGTGACCCCAAGGATGCAGAGAATGTCAGGCGGAATGCAGCTAAAAACTAAGTTTAATTGCAAGAAGGAGGCACACAGGAAGCAGACTAATAAGTACAATGACCCAGCATCAAGAGACAGGTGACACTGGTCTATAAACCCACCAATCAAGAGCAGGTGAAATAAACAGCGCTTAGAGGCATGAATAAAGGTATTGCATGACAACATACAAAGCAGGAAGTAAACACTAGAAATAAGAACGCTGGACAGGACCTAAAACAGCAAACACAGGAAAACACAAACATCACCAAACTGGTCAGTAGCAAGATGGACACAAGCATGTGTTATGAGCAAGAGATGCAAGATTGACTCTCTTCTTTGCATCAGACACTCCAGTAGTGTATTGAGTTGGCCAGTTGCTGTGGAATGTTTCAGAGAAACACATTGAGTGTGGGACAAGATGGGGATTGATAGTGCCCGCCAAGGAGAAGCCAGAGCTTGAAAAACCTCATTTTTATATTTGAGAATTGGAAATACAATACAAACAACAGAGAGGGCAGCACGGTGGAACAGGGGTTAGTGCATGTACTTCACAATACGAAGGTGCTGGGTTTGATCCAAGGTCAGGGTCTCTCTGTGTGGAGTTTGCATGTTCCCCCCATGACCGTGTGGGTTCTCTCCGGGTATTCCGCCTTCCTCCCACCTCCAAAGACATGCACCTGGGGATAGATTGATTGGCAACACTAAATTGGCCCTAGTGTGTGAATGTGAGTGTGAATGTTGTCTGTCTCTCTGTGTTGGCCCTGTGATGAGGTGGCGACTTGTCCAAGGTGTAACCCTGCTTATTGCACGAATGCAGCTGAGATAGGCTCAAGCAGCCCGTGCGAACCCAAAAAGGGACAAGCCGTAGAAAATGGATGGACGCGTTCAAAGTTTTTATGTTCCTTTTTTTAAAAATCATCAAAGCTGTTTTTTGCATTTAGTTGCCTTGTTGTACCCAAATTGAAGCAAATGGAGTTCAAACATTAAATGCGAGGTACAGTTTAACCTTGAGTACGACTCTGTTCTGTATTACTTGAGCTTTACATCTATTCTATTGTGTTTTTGTGGTGAATAGTGAAATTATTACTGCCACTAAATACAAACCCTGTTTCCATATGAGTTGGGAAATTTTGTTAGATGTAAATATAAATGGAATACAATGATTTGCAAATCATTTTCAACCCATATTCAGTTGAATATGCTACAAAGACAACATATTTGATGTTCAAACTGATTAACTTTTTTTTTTTTGCAAACAATCATTAACATTAGAATTTGATGCCAGCAACGCGTGACAAAGAAGTTGGGAAAAGTGGCAATAAATACTGATAAAGGATGGAGCGAGGTACACCCATTTATCCACAACAGCGTGAGCAAATAGTCAAACAGTTAACAAAAACAACGTTTCTCAAAGTTCAATTGCAAGAAATTTAAGAATTTCAACATCTACGATCCATAATATTATCAAAAGTTTCAGAGAATCTGGAGAAATCACTCCACGTAAGCGGCACGGCCGGAAACCATTGAATGACCGTAACCTTCGACCCCTCAGACGGCACTGTATAGAAAACCAACATAAATCTCTAAAGAATATCACCACATGGGCGCAGGAACACTTCAGAAAACCACTGTCACTAAATACAGTTTGTCGCTACATCTGTAAGTGCAAGTTAAAGCTCTACTATGCAAAGCGAAAGCCATTTATCAACATCCAGAAATGCCACCGTCTTATCTGGGCCCGAGATCATGTAAGATGGACTGATGCAAAGTGGTAAAGTGTTCTGTGGTCTGAGTCCACATTTCAAATTGTTTTTGGAAATATTTGACATCGAGTCATCAGGACCAAAGGGGAAGCGAACCATCCAGACTGTTATCGACGCAAAGTTCAAAAGCCAGCATCTGTGATGGTATGGGGGTGCATTAGTGCCCAAGGCATGGGTAACTTACACATCTGTGAAGGAACCATTAATGCTGAAAGGTTTTGGAGCAACATATCCTGCCATCCAAGCGCCGTCTTTTTCATGGACACCCCTGCTTATTTCAGCAAGACAATGCCAAGCCACATATAGCAGGTGTTACAACAGCGTGGCTTTGTAAAAAAAAGAGTGCGGGTACTTTCCTGGCCCGCCTGCAGTCCAGACCTGTCTCCCATCGAAAATGTGTGGCATATTATGAAGCGTAAAATACGACAACGGAGACCCCGGACTGTTGAACAACTGAAGCTCTACATAAAACAAGAATGGGAAAGAATTCCACTTTCAAAGCTTCAACAATTAGTTTCCTCGGTTCCCAAATGTTTATTGAGTGTTGTCAAAAGAAAAGGTGATGTAACATAGTGGTGAACATGCCCTTTCCCAACTACTTTGGCTCGTGTTGCAGCCATGAAATTCTCGGTTGATTATTATTTTCAAAAAAAAAATAAAGTTTATCAATCAATCAATCAATGTTTACTTATATAGCCCTAAATCACTAGTGTCTCAAAGGGCTGCACAAACCACAACACAAACCACTACCACATCCTCGGTAGGCCCACATAAGGGCAAGGAAAACTCACACCCAGTGGGACGTCGGTGACAATGATGACTATGAGAACCTTGGAGAGGACGAAGGCAATGGATGTCGAGCGGGTCTAACATGATAGTGTGAAAGTTCAATCCATAATGGATCCAACACAGCCGCGAGAGTCCAGTCCAAAGCGGATCCTACACAGCAGCGAGAGTCCCGTTCACAGCAGAGCCAGCAGAAAACCATCCCAAGCGGAGGCGGATCAGCAGCGCAGAGGTGTCCCCAGCCGATACACAGGCAAGCAGTACATGGCCACCGGATCGGAACGGACCCCCTCCAAAAGGGAGAGTGGGACATAAGAGAAAAAGAAAAGAAACGTCAGATCAACTGGTCGAAAAAGTGAGTCTATTTAAAGGCTAGAGTTACTTATGAGCTTGAACATCAAATATCTTGTCTTTGTAGTGCATTCAACTGAATATGGGTTGAAAATGATTTGCAAATCTTTGTATTCCGTTTATATTTACATCTAAAACAATTTTCCAACTCATTTGGAAACAGGGTTTGTTCATGGTATTTTATTTTTATGAGTGGGGGAAAAAGCTGTTATTTGGGGTGCTGTGTTTGTTTAACTGAACACAAACAAATAGGGGTGTTCTGATTTGATTTTGATGTCAGTCTGATTTTGGCAAAAAAAATAAGTATCGGATAATATCGGCTTGCATGTAAAATTTTTGATATGTCCGATACTAACAGCACACTGGGTTGGTCTTTTCTTCTATTTTACTCAATCCGTTTACAAAAGGTAAACATGGTAGGATATAGGCTACTAGGATCTAGCAGCTACACAGCAGCTAGGCACACAATATATTGCCGTATAAAACAGCTTATTTGTCAATATAAAAAAGTATCAAATAATTATACAGTAGTTGCATATTACTTACACATAACAAGGCTCCAAGGCAGAAGAGTATAAGAAAGTATTCAGTAAGAAACGTGTCCATATCATCTGAATCAGAATCACAAATACATTATTAATCCACGGGGGGAAATTGGGGCTTTCAGCACCATCCTGTTCAAGCAGGGAGACAGAACAGGAACGCTGACGGGTCTGCCAATTACAGCACCCTTGATCATTCAACTTACCGTGTCATGAGCCTAACTTCATGGATTATTGTGACCACGAGGCGTCACCATAATAATAATTACCACTGCGCTTCAACTTAAAGACAGTGAATAATAAATAGTGTTTTTCTTATATACGATTGTTCTCTGTCTGACTAATTTCACTAGATCAAACCTTTTTCTAACATTCCACACTACAAAATAATAAAATATTCGAGGCTGTAATAAGTTTCATATCAGAAGTGAAAATGTTGCATCGTAGGTATGGGGGAGCTCAGGGCCATATCATATTCTGAATATATATTCCGGTTCCTAATGGCTGCAAGCACTTGATTAAGGGTAGTCAAAGATAATGGTCTTTGTTGCCGTGGGCGATGCTTGGTGGTGGTGTTGTGCTATTTTTAATAACCGCTTTGGTTTGCTCATGGGTTCAATAGCAGGTTACGTCCAAAGACAAGCGGTGATTATACACTTATACACTAAGAGGCATTCTTAATACCTTAAGGCACACTCATTGTCTCCCTGAGTGCAATAGCATAGTTTCTATAAGAATTATAGCATTAAGAAACTTTTATTCTTTGTCGCTTATCTGGACCTGGCTGGTCCGCTGTTGCAGCTTTGGCACTTGAAACAAACGGCAGAGCTAATTTGACTATTTGCATGTATGTCACTGTTTATTAATATTGATTGGATGGAATTAATACATTTTCATATCCCAATATGTGATTAATATAAATATAATATAAAAATGTCATCACGGTCATTGTGACTTAAATTATCACTGTTATTAGTTTTATGGTATTCAATGTGATCAAAAAGTACTTACACACAGTGAAATCCTTTAACCAAGTTGTATCTAAAGATTAAATAAATAAAATAAACACACACACAATACACTTTCTTGGTAAACGAAGCAAATATTGTTCTGGCATTTTGAGAGACATATTCATATTTCAGTGTTTAAATGTTCATCTGCTTCCATTTTAATCATATAACATTAAAATTGTTTTTTTAAATGACAGGCAAATTGAGTGTTTACATTGCTTTACGTTTGTTTTACGTGACATCACGCGAGTTCACTTCCTGTTGTAGACACCCCCGTCTTTCTGCACAATTTAATAACTAATTTACTGAGACACTAATTTGTTTATATAAGTTTAGATTGGCGTGTGTCGTTTCTTAATGGGGAAAGACGGCAATTTTTTTCATACTCAATTTACCATTTGAACTTGCCAGCGTTAGTTGGTGTGTTTTTCATCACGTTTTTTTTACAAATTTTAATTGAAAACGGTAACACTAACTGTCAGGATTTTTACTGCAGTTTACAATTATTAAAGTAAAAGTTAAAGTACCAATGATTGTCACACACACACTAGGTGTGGCACAATTATTCTCTGGATTCGACACATCACCCTTGATCACCCCCTGGGAGGTGAGGGGAGCAGTGAGCAGCAGCGCTGACTGCGCCCGGCAAAGTTTCTTCCGCCGGGTGACGGGGCTCTCCCTTAGAGATAGGGTGAGAAGCTCTGTCGTCCGGGAGGAGCTCAAAGTAAAGCTGCTCCTCTTCCACATCAAGAGGAGCCAGATGAGGTGGTTCTGGGATCTGGTCAGGATGCCACCCGAACGCCTCCCTAGGGAGGTGTTAGGGCACGTCCAACCGGTAGGAGGCCACGGGGAAGACCCAGGACAAGTTGGGAAGACTATGTCTCCCGGCTGGCCTGGGAACGCCTCGGGATCCCCCGGGAGCAGCTGGAGGAAGTGGCTGGGGAGAATGAAGTCTGGGTTTCCCTGCTTAGGCTGCTGCCCCCGCGACCCGACCTCGGATAAGCGGAAGAAGATGGATGGATGTATGGACGTAGGGAGGCCTGAAAAGAATATGTTACAGCAATTAATTATAATTATGCAAAGCAAGTTACTGCGCCTAAAAGCCTACTGAAATGAGATTTTCTTATTTAAACGGGGATAGCAGGTCCATTCTATGTGTCATACTTGATCATTTCACGATATTGCCATATTTTTGCTGAAAGGATTTAGTAGAGAACATCCACGATAAAGTTTGCAACTTTCGGTGCTAAGACAAAAGCCCTGCCTCTACCGGAAGTTGCAGACGATGACGTCGAAGGTGTGGGGGCTCCTCACATATTC